>NC_042997.1:54269712-54579712 GCF_006345805.1 Octopus sinensis | reverse complement strand
AAATCTACAGCTCATAAATTGCTGTTAATCTTTGATCTTTATGTGTAGCCCAACTAGGAGTCAATGGCCACAGGTGGACTTGCCAGGAAAGAGAACAGTCTCCCAAGGCAATATTTATGGGGCAAGGATTCCTACTTTATTTGACAGTGGACCTTAGGTGGAAAAGCACTTTCACCTGTACTCTCTGTCAAACAGAAGTACTATAAAAAAGAAAAATACAATAGGAACAAGTAGACCAAGATATCTAGTAAGCCTTAGACCAGAGAAATAGTCCAAATGCTTGCAACAAATTAGATTCCACTAAAATTACAAAAGTACTAAGTGGTGGTGTTAAACAAGATTACAGATAAGGTCTGCGCCCTCTAGAAACCCCATTTTGCTAACATTTATTCTACATGCGTCACCTTACAGAAGGTCAAGCTGAACAACATCAACCTCACAAGTGTAAATATACTGTTAGGAATTTCAGTCAGTATACTTGAAGAGTAATTAGCTTAAACAAGAATATGAGAAATACAGACATGTAATGTATATGGAGAGGTACATGTAGAGTTAAAAGGTTGATAGAAAATAAATAGAACACAATCTATCTGTTTACATCTGTCTGTGTATAATGAGAGACACAGAGGCTGTGAAACAAAAGATTGGAGTTCAAACTACAACCAGCATGTTGTGCGCAGAAACAAACATTATTCTCCTAGGACCATGAAGTCAGTTTCACTTCCTACTTCATGGTTGAGTGATTAGCAGTTATAAAAGCATCAAAGTAATTGCTTTAACAAAACCAATCCCAGCTTAATAAAACAAATGTAAAATACTGTATATGCACACACACACACACACACACACACACACACATAATCTATTTAATAATCCTTTATAATTCTTTTCAGGTACAAAGCAATAAATATAAATTACTATGATCATTATCAGATTATATTTATCTTTTCATGCTGACATATGTTAGATGGATCAGGAGTGTAGCCTGTAGCATATTTCTCAGTATTTCAGTTGTCATGCATCATTTTGCAATGTTTGATCCTATTTTTGTCCCTGCTGGGCTTCTACAATCAACCCAAAACACTGCTACGTCCATTACAAGTTCATATCACATTTTTATGTGGAATAATCACTCTTCAATTATTCTCAGATGAAAGGATTCACTTTCAGTACTGTTCACCAGCAAACATCTCAGCAATTTCCACTTAATTCAGTACTCCAAGTATAATTGTCAAAAGAATATTGTGAAGATAAGTTGATTCAACAACAAACATAGTTCAGAAAACCAGAAAATTGATGAGAAACTTTTAAAATATTTTTTCCATCAGTTTTTCCATGAAACCATGAGAGGGATGATTTTGCAAATTCCAATCTTCCAATCTATAATGTTTATGAGATTTTTACACATTTTCTCTAAAGAGATTCAACCATAATGTCTGAATAACATCAAAATTTTAAAAGGCAATCTGAGACAAGAAGAGTTCATAATTGCAAACTTCACTACAGGTAACATAAAAAACGCCTGCAGCATGAACTGTGTTGTGAATAACTTAGCACCTTAACTTCATAGTTATTGAGTTGTATGAGATATAGTAATGTGGTGGATCAAGGAATAAATGAAGAAGAATCTGACTCAGAGGATCCCCATAACCTGAGATGTAGGAAATGCTGAGAGTACAAGAAATAAATAAGAGAAGATACAATACTCGCTGGTGATTGGTCAAAGAAAGAAGTCACATGATATTCATTCATCCACTTTTCCACGCTTACACAAGTCAGATGGAATTTGTTGAAGCAGGTTTTCAACAGTCTGATGTTTGTCCTGTTGCCAGCTCTCACCTGTTTCCAAATAAGGGAAATATTTCTCCATGGCCAAACATGTTTTCGCTTGTATGACAGTGATGCTTGTTTACAACAATCACATGATCTCTAGACAAGCATGTCAAGGTTACACAGAAATAAACACACACACACACAATGGGATTCTTTCAGTTTCTGTCAACCAAATCCACTCACAAAGCTTTGGCTGTCTCAAGGCTGTAGTAGAAGACATTTGACCAAGGTGTCACACAGTGGAACTGAACCCAAAATCAAATGGTTGGGAAACAAGCTTCTTAACCACACAGTCACACTAGTCTCTCTGAATGTAGGTTCTTTAAAACAATGACCTGAGGACAAACAGATTAACCCATTAAAAAGAAATTGGATTCAAATCTATTAAAGTTCAACAGTTTGAGCCATCACTCTACATACATTACTCATAACTCTATTGAAATATTTAGGCATATCATCATCAACATCATCATTCAACACCAGCCTTCTATGCTGGCATGGGTTGGACATTTTGACAGAAGCTAATGAGTCCGATGTATCAGTTTTGTATAGCTGGGTACAATTTCTAATAGCAATGACTCTTCAGAATGTAGTGAGTGCTTTTTTTTTGTGTCAAGTCATCAGTATTAGAGAGGCCACCTTGTAACTAGCAACACAAAAGAAACAGAGTATGAGAGAGTGGGTGATGATTTTAGGAGAGGAGATGAAAGGGTGAAATATAAGAGGAACAGTTTTATTGTTATGAGAGAGTGGTAGTATGAGAGTAACAGAGTAGTGTTGCGAGTGGAATATGGAAAGGAAAGAGGAAAGAAAGAAGCAGTATTTGGGGTCAGCAGAAAAGAGAGAGGGACACAGTGGAAAAGTGGTGAGGTGGGATAGGGTGGAGAGAGGGATTCCAGTGCATGTTATGGGTAGAAGGTGAGGGAGGAAAGGGGCATGAGAAAAAGAGATAAGGGTGATCCAGAGAAGCTGTGAGGAGAGGGTCATTGTAGATTAAGAGATGAATGAAGATGTTATCAGGAGTACTTAACAGAAAAAAAAACACATTATAAAAATTATTTGAATGAAACATTTTTTAATATAATTTTTATCAAATGTCTTCAAATTTTGTCATTGATTTTTATATTTGCTTAATTATCAAAATCTTTTGACTAGAAACAAAGATCCCTTAAAAGGTGAATTATTTGTTCCCTTAAAAGGTGAATCATAATCTGATGTATTCTAATAATGTTAATTTCCATTTAATTGGCCAAGCAAATGCTGACACTTTCAAATATATCCTGATTTCTACTTTTTACGTTTAATTATTAATAACTGGATATCCATCACATTAGTTGCTGTTAGACCGGTCCAAACAAAATGCTGACCATTTAAATATGATTTAAAGAAATTATAAGAATCATTGTTATTCAAATAGTCTTTAGCAGAACTTTCTACAACCATCTCAGATGATACCATTGCTCCAGCAACATCTGTAGGACCATCTTGTCCATCTGTCCCAGCACTGAGGAATTCAACTATAAATTCCTTTTTAAATCATTAGTAAATATTTGTTGCAACATAACAGCAACTGAAAGAGCCATTTCTTGATTCCGGCCACCTTTACCGTTTCCTTTCATAGTAACTGTGGTTTCACCCCCACACAAAATACAGATTGGATTTGAGTTTGAAGCAGCAGATTTAATTAACATTTTCAGCTCATCTAGTTTACTGTTGGAAAATTCTGGAAAGTCGCATTCATTTAACTTTTTAGCCATGAACTTGTTGATATATTGGTTACAAACAGAGATGGCAAGGTTTACAAAATGACAACCAACATCTCTAGCTTCACCTTCGAGATATGTAGATAAAACAATACTTTGATATCCCAGTTCTTCAGCTTTCATCTGAGCACTTTCCACAGCAATACTGTTACTTCCAATAATGAAATTAAAAACTTTCGAGGCATTCATTCTTTTGAATTTACTTCTGTTCTTTTCATATTCCAATTGCTTTTCATGTAACACTTCAAAGACTGATTTTGGGACCTTGTGAGAAATGTTCAAATGATCAAATATTTTTAAACAATCCTGTGGCTCTGAGGTTTGCGATACAGTTGGACCACTGGCAATTTTGTCAAGAGGATCACCAATCACATCTGATAAAATCAAAGAAATGACCTACAACAACAACAAAAAATGTTAACATTAATATTGAAAGTTTTGAATTCAAGAAATTTATGATTTATGATTATTTAGATATCAATATTGGTCTAAACAGTCTGTAACTTTCGGGATAAAAATCAATCAACATTCAGGTTAAAATTAGTTTTATCATGGATTAAAGTATTACCATCCAGCAGTTGCTTGTATATCTTTCATGGTATAACTTGTCAAATCACTGCAGTTGACCTGAAGATTTCAATTTCATGTAGCATATATAGTGCAAATCATCTTTTTTAAGATTCGGCCGCCCACAGTAATCTATACCCAAAATAGAATTTGAGCTGAACTTTATGTATGAACAAAATATTTGTCAATTATGTAATGTTTCCACTACTTTTAACAAATACAAGGTGTAGTCAAAATGTATCCAAAGTTGATTTTTGGGGCACAAAATGATAATTATCATCATTATCATCATCGTTTAACATCTGCTTTCCATGCTGGCATGGGTTGGACGGCTTGACTGAGGACTGGTGAGCCAAAGGCTGCACCAAGCTCAATTCCATCTAGCAAAGTTTCTACAGCTGGATGCCCTTCCTAATGCTAACCACTCAGAGAGTGTAGTGGGTACTTTTTACATGCCACTGGCACAAGGATCAGTCAGGCAGTACTGGCAACGACCATACCCAAAAGGTGTTTTTACGTGCTACCTGCATGGGAGCCAGTCCGGCGGCACTGGCAATGACCACGCTTGAATGTTGTTTTTCACATGCCACTGGTACATATGCTTGTAAGGCAACACAGGCAGTGATCACACTTGAATGGTGCTTTTCACGTGTCACCAGTACGGGAGACATCTGTGGCCCTGGCAATGATCACACTTGGATATGCTTTTAATGTTCCATTGGCACAAGTGCCAATCAGGCGGTACTGTCATCAGCTACATCAGTGATTTTGGTTTGTTTACACTTGCCTCAATAGGTCTTCCCAGGCAAAGTTCATTGTCCAATGAATGAGGGATACTTATAAGTGGGCCAGTTACACCCCACATTTGAATGTGCTTTTAACATTCCATTGGCACATGTGCCAATCAGGCGGTTCTATCATTGGCCACGTCAGCAATTTTGATTTTGATTTCACTTGCCTCAATAGGTCTTCATAAGCAAGGTTTATTGTCCAATGAATGAGAGGTATTCATAAATGGGCTGGTTACACCCACTAGCATAGGCCATGGGCTATGATCTCACTTGGCTTGTCGGGTCTTCTCAAGCACAGCATATCTCCAAATATGAGCAAAATCCACATGGGTATTAGGTGGGTGCGTCCAAGACCAAAAAAAGCAAGACAGGTGCACAGCAATGTTAAACTGATAATGACCAGTTTCTTTGACTACAAAGATATTGTGCATCATGAATATGAACCACAAGGGCAGGCAATTAACAAAGAATACTACCTGGAGGTTCGTCACCTTCATGAAGCAATGCAGCGAAAACAAGCCGATCTGTGGGCAGCAAAGAACTGGCAACTCCACCATGACAATGCATCCACTCATCCCGCCCACGTCATCCAAGCATTCCTCGTCAAGCAAAACACACCACTTGTTCGTCAGGCTTCCTACTCCCCAGACCTGGCTCTGCATGACTTTTGGATATTCTCAAAGCTCAAAAAAACTCTCAAAAGGAGAAGATTTGAGTCAATAGAGGACATTAAGCAAAATTTGATGGCACAGCTCTACAGCATCCCAAGAAGTGATTTCCAGAAATGTTTCTAGTGGTGGCAGTAATGCTGGCAGAAGTGTGTAGACTCTCAAGGCAAATACTTTGAAGGAGACTAAATCAAAATGGTGAGTTTTTAATATTACTTGTTTTTTGGCCGAAGGTCGGATGCTTTTTTACTACACCCTGTATCTATTTTCAGTGAGGCAGACTAATATCATTGCCAAATAAGCTGTACAATACCAATGATGAAATACAAATCAGCAACTCTTCAACCAGTCCAAGAGAAAATATATTAGTACATGGAATGTGTGTTCTATTACTTTAGGTAGAAGAAAATGATTTCAGGAAAAATCAACTACTTGTAAGTTAGGTTACTTACAAAGAATCTTAACCTAATGACTTGCTCTGCACAAATCAATCATTCATATATATTATCATCTATTATTGAAGAGAGCAGATGAAATGGCAAAATAGATAAGGTATAGGACTAACAACTTATAGTTAATGAATTGTAGGTATTTTAATTATTTTCTTTGCAACACACTTTATTCTAAGTACCTTGATTTACCAATCAGTTAGGAAAGGTGTCTGATCAACTGTAAATGTTACTTGTAATATACTGGTAACTTGTCTAAAGGAGATTTATCTCACATCCACTTGAAGACATAAAGCCCAAACTAAGAAGTAGATTTTAAGCACCACTCAAATGTTAGTGGAATTTATTTTTACCACAGCAAAGACACTGAAATAAAAAAAAATTCACTATAATCACCACCACTTGATATTTTTACCACTCCTGTCAGCACTCTGACCTTCCTCCTCCTTTTTTATCTCTAACATAATTATAATTATCATCATTAAAGAACCATACCATCACGGCTACCAAACCAATCCCTCCATAGCCACATCACCACTGACCTACCATCACTATCACATCTATTTATCTGCTACCACCACTACTACTAACCCCTCTATCAGTAATGCTGCAACTACCACATTCATGATTTACTGTCTACAACACCAGAAATACCACTTCTATTAGACTACAACTCTTATCAATTTCTGCTTTCCTCGGAAAAGACACTACAAAACATCCAAACCACCTCTGCCATCATTGATGTTCACAATACTCTCACCTTCACAGAAAGGGATTCTTGGTGGTCCCTTGGGAGCATTTTCATTTCCTATAAATATTGACTTCTTAAACACACACTGAAGTCTTACACAAGAAAGACAATCTGACTGGAGCTCCTCAAATAAGCTGCTTTCTTACCTCTTCCCCTTCTACTGCTAATACAGTGGCTTCTACTCAGTAGAGTTAGCTCATCTCATGCCATCTCCTCTCAATCACTGTCAACTCACTCAGCTCTCTTCCTTTTATCACCTAGACTGTGTTCACTCATCTAGGTCCTTAATAAACCAATAAGCCCACTCCTTACTCAACCCTCTAGAATTCCCTCCTTGCCCATCAGGTAGAGTTACATGCCAAAGACTTCTCACTTATCCAGGAGACATTTATCTCTAATCAAACAGGAGATATAATTTCTTATTCTATTACAGAAAGAAAGTAGCTGAGTAAATGAGGTATTTGATCACTAATTTCCAGTTTGAAGTCTAAAAACCAGAATCAACATGAGCCACTGAGGGAGTGTCTTTGAGATCTCTGACACTGACAGAAATATTAGTGCAATCTCCTCAAATCACACCCTTTTATCATAGAAATAGGTGTTGAATAGTGTAGTCCTAGATACAAACCACATCTGAGAAAAAAAAAAGAGAATAGTCAAAACAGGAAAGTTTTGACTGAATCAGGGCTGCCCTGGGACTAAACAACAAGAGGAACCCCCAAACAGCTTTAAGATGCTCCTTAGAAATTTGGAGGAGAAATATAGTATTGCATACATCAATGAAATTAATCAAAATACTTTGTCAATAATTTATCACTACACATATTTTTATACATCCTTATTTTCAGATATGTATGGCAAGAGTATGGCACTGTACTAAGTCCTCAGTTGTTACTGCTTAGCCCCAGGTCAAAAATGATCAAGAAAAGTTATCAAAGTATACTAGCTATGGCCATATCATTTGGAAGGGCAAAAATATATGAATGATTTCATTATTCAATGTGTCGATATTTCATCCTGCTAAGGTGGCAAGCTGGCAGAAATGTTAGCACGCCGGGCGAAATGCTTAGCAGTATTTCGTCTGCTGCTACGTTCTGAGTTCAAATTCCACCGAGGTCAACTTTGCCTTTCATCCTTTCAGGGTCTATTAAATAAGTACCAGTTACGCACTGGGGGGTCAATATAATCGACTTAATTTGTTTGTCTGTCCTTGTTTGTCCTCTCTGTGTTTAGCCCCTTGTGGGAAGTAAAGAAATAGGTATTTTGTCCAACCTTACTTTCTGAGTTCAAATTCTGCTGAGGTCAACTCTGTTTTTCATCGTTTCACAGTCGATAAAACTGGGGTCAATGTACTAGACTTACCTCCTCCCCCAAACTTACTGACCATTGGCCAAAATTTTGAAACTAATATTTCATCCTGCTAGATACAGCAGATGAATCACCACTACTCAGGAGATTCAGCTGATATATCTAGCAAATCAAGTGACCATGCAAAGACTCACTCGTTGCCTTACATATTTCTTAGTAAATATTATTTTATAAATTCACCTACAGTGCTAAATATATCCAGAAAGGGTATGAATAGTACAAACTTACATCCCTTCCTGTACAATAATTCTAATGATTTGCATATTTAAACTTGGGTGACCTACTGTGCTTGAGGAGACCTATTGAGTCAAGTACAGCAACATCAAAATAAAAATCAAATGGAAATTGTAGTTGTGATACCCATGCTGGTGGTACGTAAAAAGCACTGTTTGAACGTGACCAATGCCAGCTCCACCTTGACTGGCTTCCGTGCCGGTGGCACATAAAAAGCACCAACTGATCTGGCCATTGCCGGCCTCTTCTAGCCCCTGTGCCAGTGGCATGTAAAAAGCACTCACTACACTCATGGAGTGGTTGGCGTTAGGAAGGGAATCCAGCTGTAGAAACACTGCCAGATCAGACTGGAGCCTGGTGCAGCCTCCTGGCTTCCCAGACCCCGGTTGAACCGTCCAACCCATGCTAGCAGGGAAAACGGATGTTAAACGATGATGATGATGATGATAAAAACAACAAAAATATTAATATTTTTACACAAGCTCTAGGATTTAGGTTCATACAAAGGTGAATGAAATTGTTTCTTTTCCTAACAAAGAAAGAATGAAAAGCAAGCTAAAAACCTGAGCTGGATAAGCAAGATGAGCAAGGCCACCTCCTTTCAAATGTTCAATATTCTGTCTGATTGTATTAAGTTGTGTTATTGTTGCTCCATGAGATGACATGAGTTTGGTCAGAATGATTTCTTCTTCAAGCGTTATTGGAAGACACGGTGTTGGTAGAAGGGCAGAACCACCACCTGAAAGAGATAATAATTAAAAATTCATCTGCATTTAGTATTTTTGTTACATTGATACCATGCTTTTGTATTGATGTCTTCCCCTCTACCAAAGCAACTTTCTACAGAGTCTCAGAAAACGAAAACTCAGCCTTTACTATCAATGATCTCAAAGCACAATATATAATCAACATGGTAAAAATAACAAGTAACTCAAACCAGGCAGAGCAACAAGACTTGTTTCAACTTACCATTCAGCAATAAATACAAAACTATAATGGTGAAGTAATCTCTTCCTAATCAACAAATATTTATATCATAGTAAATCATCATCATCATCATCATCATCATCATTTAACGTCCGTTTTCCATGCTAGCATGGGTTGGACAGTTTTGACTGAGGGCTGGCAACCAGATGGCTGCACCAGGCTCCAGTCTTGATCTGGCAGAGTTTCTACAGCTAGATGCCCTTCCTAACGCCAACTACTCCGAGAGTGTAGTGGGTGCTTTTTACGTGCCACCTGCAGAGGGGCCAGTCAGGCAGTACTGGCAATGACCTCACTCGAATCTTTTTACACGTGCCACCAACACAGGTGCCAGTGAAGCGACGTTGGTAAATAACAATCACTTTTTTTATTTGACTGAAACAGGATGACAGCCACATCGATGCCTTCAAAACAGGCTATAAAATTATTTTTTATGAAGATATATTCAAAATGAAATTATTAAATTCATTTTAGACTGAACAGGAAGGTTTCTATTATTTTGGTTGCATAGATATGTTTTAATTGTTTCTTTCTCCAATATAATTAGAAGCATTCTTTACTATTTCCTAGTGTCCAGTTACCACAAAGCTGTTAACTTACCAGATATAAGGACAATCAGAATATCAGAACTCTGTAAGGCACATACAAGTTCTTGAATCTTCAAAGCAGTAGCATGGGCATTTTCATCTAGAACATTGTCTGCTGCACCTTCATATAATAAAATCTGAGATGAAGTTGGTAATAGAGAACTAAAACAGAAAAAGATGAAAAATTGTTTACAAATTACTTTCTCTTCAAAAATTGTTTACTAAATTAGAACTTTTAATTTAGATGAGACAAAAATTGCCTTTCTGCACAATATTGAGTAGCTTAAGCTGTACCTCGAAATAAAGAGGTCAAATCCTGTACACTATAGATCTCTATTGCAAGCAGACCTGGACACAATGCAGCAGTGGATCATGGACTGGCAACTCAAGCTGGCTGTGGACAAATGTACCACCATGCATTTTGGGAGGAGAAACCCAGCGTCCACCTACTCCCTCCACAACACTAGTCTCAAAAAGTCTTCATGTGAACGTGACCTGGGTGTTATTGTCGACAGTGATTTGCGTTGGACAAAACACATCGCTAAAATTGTCAAGAAGGCTGAGGGTGTCTTGGCATCACTCACCAAATCCTTTGTGAGCCGCTCTCCGGCTATCTATCTGCGGCTTTATATAGCTATGGTAAGACCTCACCTGGAATTTGCATCACCGGTCTGGAACCCCTATCTTGCCCAGGATATCAATCGTCTGGAAGCTTTCAGCGACGTGCAACCAAAAGAATACCCTCCATCAGGCATTTGCCATATCCTGAATGCCTTACTTCCTTGGGCATGGACACATTGAAACTCCGACGTCTGGCAGCTGACTTGGCAGACACCCATAAATTATCAACCATCGTACAAACAATAACTCTGAGCACCTTTTCAAACTCCACCATCTAACACCCGTGGACATATTTACAAAGTAAGAAAAAGCACAGCTCCCATGACTTCAGGAAACATTTTTTCACGCTGAGAGTTGCTGAAGCATGGAACAAACTGCCGGCATCAGTTGTTAGTTGTCGGAGCACTGCATCCTTCAAAACTTCCATGCTTCCTGAGATTCGCCAACACTACACTTGATTTTCTCCCCTCCATACACACACAAGCATGTATCTGACTCATACATTGTTCGCTTTCCAGACATTTCTACATTACTGCATGTACTTTATATGCACTTTCTGACAAGTTGTGGTGCACCTGAGCACTGTATACAATAATTTCATTATTATTATTATTATTATTTTATGTTGTTCATAGCTTTCATCGGCTTTACATAAAGTAGACTGATGGTACAGGAATAAACTCAACAAATTCCTAAGAAGCAACTAATAGGTACAGCACCATAGTTATTATAGAGGTGTGCAGATGTAAGATATCTAGCAAGTTAGTTCCAATTAAACTATGTCAGCTTCCTAGCAATCCATCTAAATTATGAGGTCAGCCATTCTAAAATTTAGGAAATAATAAAACATGAAGTTTTGATTTTACAGATTTTAAACTTTGTATGATTTAGTCACCAGATTGAGATAGTTGAATGAATAGCTTCATTGACTTCCATATATCAAACTAGCAGTATCGCCCGGCGTTGCTCGGGTTTGTAAGGAAAATAACTATAAAGCATTTTTAGAGAGTTATGGCCAAAAAATAGCAAAATATGCATTAAAAATGGAAAAAAAATTATGGTAAATATTTTTTTAATCGTTGACTCATCGTAGACATTTTTAGAGAGTTACTTCCCTTATATAATAGCGAAAAAATGCATTAAAATGGAAAAATATTATGGTAAATTACTTTTAAAATCGTAGACTCATCGTAGATGCGCGCTAATACCCGGAAGGGCTTGATATGAATCACGACTATAAGATACCCGGTTTTGGTTAAACTGCACCGCAAAATGTGGGAGTAGTTAGGAATCTAAATCGTAGGAGACAGACACACAACCTTACTTTTATATATAAAGACTAGCAGTATCGCCCGGCGTTGCTTGGGTTTGTAAGGGAAATAACTATATAAGCATTTTTAGAGAGTTACTTCCCTTATAGATGCCAATTCGGGCTTTCTTAGCCATTTCTGTTTTGGTGTCTTCAAGCCATGAAGTCGTTGTTCTAAAAGAACGCTGGTCTCCTTGACAACGCATTACGACATTGATTTCCTTAAACTCCCTTCCCCACAGCTTCACGAGGGAGGGAAGAAGGGGGAGAAGCAAACACAGGTGCAGGTGTTTGAGCGTGGACGCCAATTCCGCCGCCATCGACACACGAAAAATTATGCATTAAAATGGAATAAAAAATGATGTTAAATTATTTTTAAAATCGTAGACTCATCGTAGACGCGCGCTAATAGCCAGACGGGCTTGATATTAATCACGACTATAAGATACCCGAATTTGGTTAAACTGCACCGCAAAATGTGGGAGGAGTTAGGAATCTAAATCGTAGGAGACAGACACTCACACAACTACAGTTTTATATATATAGATATATTAGCATTTGTTGATGAGTTAGAAAATAGATCACAGATTATAATCTACCATACAAACTAACCTTTCAAAGATACAATTTTTTAAAATGTAGAATTATAATAAGTACAGTATTCCAATATATACTACTGTCTTTACAGTGTTGTCTAAGAGAAATGAATGAGAATGTATATCTATGGTGTATGTTTTATATTTATGAAAAGGGGGAAGAATTAGTATGAAGTAAAGAGAAGATATTACTGCTCAGTTACAACTATCAGTCTTTCACTATCTCTTTACTTGAATCTTCCTTATCTTACACTATTTCTGTCTTTTAACTGTTGTCTTTTACTTGTTTCAGTCATTAGACTGCAACTATGTTGGGGCTTCACCTTGAGGAGTAGAACAAATCAACCCTAGTAGTTATTTTATGTTTTCGTACTTAATTTATAGGTCTTTTTTTTTATGAACTGCTAAGTTGCAGGGATGTAAACAAACCATCACTAGTTGCCAAACAGTTGTGAAGACAAACACAAAGACGCATAAATACACACACACACACACACACACACACACGTCTGTCTACAAATTCTCTCAAAAACTAAGATGCCATGCAGTGGGACTGAACCCCAAACCACAGGGTTGCAAAGCAAGCTTCTTAACCACACAGCCATGACTATATATTTATATATACATAATATATATGAATACGTACGTACATACGTACATACATACATACACACACACACACACACACACACACATATATATGGGGTGAGAGTATACTAAGCTGCATAACACCCATCTTCTTTTCACCCTGCTAACTATGGTGCTATTTCCTCATAAGCTGTAATTATATGAGAGTAGAACTGCACATATTTCACTCTTGCTTTTTGTACTACTTGTTACCCCTTTCTTTGGAATCACTTACCTTGTGACGCATCCCCGATTCTCAGTATCATCCCTTTCTACTTTATTCCACTGAATGCCTCTTTTCTCCTGAACACCCTCTCATATCTGCCATCAGCATCAGTCCCCCCACTTTTTTTACTCGCTATATCCACCCCCCCAATATGCTGCTGACCTCCATATCTGTTAGTATGCACTTTCTCTTTTCACTACACTTCACATCACCTTCCCATTTCTCATCTGTCTACATTTTCATCATACTGTTGCTGTCCACCACCACACCATTTCATATATTGCCACATATCACATCCTCCTCCCCAAGCTATTTCTAGTTTCCTACACCTTCCCCCAAACTGAGATTCACCATTATCCATGCCTCTATCCATGTTTGTCATTCACTGTGTTCACCTCTATCTTCATCTGACTGTCAATCTCCTTTCAGATTCTGACACATCTACCTACCTACCCATCCATCCTTAATTCTTTGTCCCTATCCTCCCTTTATCCACCTTCTTGTGTCCTGAGAGTACGTCCTGGGACCTCACCTCCATCTTTTCTCCCTTTCCTGCTGAGGTAGCCATATATCCCTTCAACAACAAGACACCTGTTCCTATCCCTCCATTAGGCTTTAGCCTTTCAACACCCGGCACAATACCACCTCTCTTAATACAGCACCCTCATTCTGTTAAGTGATCTTGTTTTGTAAGTTACTAGGTGATCACACTAGTGCTGATGTCATGAAAAAAGCACCCTGTACCGTGTGTAAAATGGTGGGCCTTAGGAAAAGCAACTGGAGAAGCCATACCAAAGCAGACAATGGATCTTAACATAGTCTCCTAGTTCATTGAATATTACTGAACTGTCCAACCCATGCCAGTATGTTAAACGATGATGATGATGATAATGTTATATACTTCACATCTTTAAGTGATAAGGAAGTAGTTTTACATGTGTGTGTGTATGAATATATATATATATATACATATATATATATATATTTAGAGAGAGAGAGAGAGAGAGAGAGAGAGAGAGAGAGAGAGAGGGCGGGAGAAAGAGTGACACATACATACACATTCTTCAATGCATCGAAATCGAATTGTTACAATGGAAACATGAATCAATCCAAGTATGACGTATTGTATTACATCATATTTTATTCTTTTCATTCAGGCAACTGACATTTGATTATGAATTATGCTGCATTGAAGGAAACTTGTAAAATATGATCTAATAACATGCCCAGATTGGTTTATGTTACTTTTGTAGTAATTCTATTTTAATATAAATTTTAGTGATTTTTTTTTAATGTTTTATGGTTTAAGTGTAACCTAGCTTAGAAAAAATTTGTAAGGGAGATAATTATATTCAAGGGAGGTAATTTTGGCACATATTCAAAATTTATCATTTATTAGCTTGTTTTAGACTTTCTTTGACGTTTATTTGCTATTATCACCTAGAAATATTTCATAACCAGACTTTCAATCAGAATAACCCAAATCCCCAACTACATTACTAGTCTTATATTTATGAGAAATTAAACTCTTATTTCTTATAGACTTATACACATTATTCTTTTATTTCTTTACTCGTTTCAGCCATGCAGGTGTGGTCATGCTGAAGCAAGGAAAAAATTATCTATTGTTTACCACCTCATGTTAAAAGGTAATTTTGTGCTACAATGTGTGTGTGTGTGTGTTTTATATTTATTGGTTGACAAGAAATCTTTTACTGCTTCACAGTGCTTTAATTTTTTTTTCTCCCATTATTCCAATAAATTTTCTTTTTAATCAAATGTCAAATTTTTATTTCAATAGGTTTACCGGTTTGATTTCAAAATACTACTCATTTATATTTAAACACAAACACACACACCAACACAACCACCATCACAATCATTGTCTTCTTCTTTTTTATGCTTACTTTTACTGTTGTTGCTTGAATGAGATTTCTTGTGGCCATATTCTATGGCTGCATGTCCATCATGACACCAAGCCTTGCTTTTTAAATAAGATATTTCATTCCACCTCTTTTCACATTGGACCACTGAGGTACTGGATATTTAGTTTATGCAGGATATAAATAATGTAACTACTGTGACACACACACACACAGATACATCTAGAAATACATACTTACATGTGTGTATATCATTATTCAGTTTTATTTCAAGATTTCTCGTCAATAGAGAAAGAGTTAGTTTCTAACCTAGATCCAAGGCTCCTTCATTAGAATTTCCCCAACATCAACAGGGTATCTTTGTATGTATGTATGTATACATGCAGATTTGTATATTTTGTTTTATGTATCTATTCTCATGCATATAATCGCATGTCTAGACAAGCTCATATATACTTAAATGATAAACTTCTCGAAATTTTTACAGATTTTTACAGTTCCAGTGATGGCTTGGATCTGTAGTCTTCAAATCAGCTTTCTCCTTTCTGGTTTTGAAAAGCCTAATTTCTTAAGATTGTTTTTTTTTTTTGGTAGTGTTACATATTTTAATGCCCCAATAATTACAGGTATAAACTTGAACTTGTAATTTGGATAGAGTAGTTGTAGATTCCTTAACAGTTCAGCATAGGTATTTTCTTTTTTGCTGATCTTTAGCTTTTTGTTAACATACATGTATGTATGTATGGTGAACTTTCCTACCATACACAACAGATGAGGGTTCTGCGATTTCTTACTGAACAACCACACAGATGCTTTGTTTATAGTGATCAAATGTTTCTGCTGTACATTAGTTCACTCCGTCCAACAAATCAACATAAAATACACACAATGCATGCACACTTACATACATATATCAATGTTTTCTAACAACTAATTTTCCTTGATATATGCTGTCATTAATACAAAAAATCTATTTTCTGTCACTAATTTTATTTTATATTCTTGTTAGTCTTCAAGAGTCCCAGCTTTCCAAACTGACAACTACCAGTCTACTGGCTAAAGAATTCAGAGTATGAACTTCGTCACCAATAATACTAAGTACTCAGCTTTCAATCGCTCAAACCATCTGAGTTATCCAGAAGCATATCATACATCACAGCTTCCAATTTTCTTTGAAAAGTGGAATAAGCAGCAATAACTTCTAACTCTTTCTGGTAAACTGTAGTATAGAAAGGTGTGCAAAAGAAAATTAAGCTCTATTTTTAAAAATAGACTGCAATTCTTAATATGTTGTCCATTAACTGTCACATCTTTATTTAAATTCAGTCCCATTAAATACAAATATGATTTCCACAGGCAGCTCTAGCAATAGAGCTTTTAAAAAAATACAACAGTTCAGTCCACCTAGGCGTAGAGAGAAACAGAGAGATTCAATAGCTTGTAATGCAAGTAGCAGCAGTACACTGTAAAAGTGAGAAGAGTTCCATTCATTTATAATTGCAAATTCAACTCTTCATCTTTCAGGTGAGAATCAAGAAGGAAAACTGGATCCCACTGATGACATATATAACTGATCATCTGTTCTTAGATGCATCAGATCATGAAAAGTCAAGTGACTTGTCTGACAACAGCCAGATAATTTGAGCCTAAATAAGAATATACATCTAAAGTAGTACACATTTCAAGTTGTAAGGAAATGCACATATATATATATATATATATATATATATATACTCTTTTACTTGTTTCAGTCATTTGACTGCAGCCATGCTGGAGCACCACCTTTAGTCAAGCAAATCGACCCCGGGACTTATTCTTTGTAAGCCCAGTACTTATTCTATCGGTCTCTTTTGCCGAACCGCTAAGTGACGGGGACGTAAACACACCAGCATCGGTTACCAAGCAATGCTAGGGAGACAAACAGACACAAACACATGCACACACATACATATATATATATACATATATACGACAGGCTTCTTTCAGTTTCCGTCTGCCAAATCCACTCACAAGGCATTGGTCGGCCAAGGGCTATAGCAGAAGACACTTGTCCAAGATGCCACGCAGTGGGATTGAACTCGGAACCATGTGGTTGGTTAGCAAGCTACTTACGACAAAGCCACTCCTATATATATATATATATATATATATAACATCAGAACTAATGATTAAGACCTTTTAATTTAAATCATTTACCATTACAACATACAATCATAAATTAAAGTAATAAAAATGGCAAATACAATACAATTACAAATATAAACATACAACAACACCTATCCAGAAACACCTTGATGATGACGAGTGAGGAAACTTCTCTGAGTTGGCATTAATAAATAAAGCTCTAACCTGACCTCACAAGCTAGAGACACTTACATTCTTGCCATGAGGTCAAAGTTGAATAACTCTTAGGAAACTTAGTGTTTGAGATGTTGCTGATTGTTCTACAGGGAGCAGTGCTTAATAGCTGAATACAGAATATCAGTAGTTTTATACTGTTTTCATCAGTTGCTGAGCCTTCCAGTCATATAAGTTGCAATAACACACTACATTGAAATGTGTGAATTCACAATGCTCTAGCAGGAACAGTAAAATAGCTATAATTCCCACAGATTGCTCTCTCTCTCTTTATATATATATATATATATATATATATATATATATATATAAATATAATATGTGACAATTATTTGGTAGCCATGATAAAACTCTGAGTTTTGGATGTCGGGACGGAAACCCACGCCAGCATCTCTTCTGCCCCAACATCTGAAACTCGGCGTTTTATCATCGCTACCAAATAATTGTCACATATTATATTTACAGATAAATTCCTCTATTAACATAATATTGAGGTCTCTTTCCTTCTTTTGTTGTCTTGCCATTTCTTTCAATATATATATATATATATATATATATATATTTATATATATACACACACAAACACACCACACATATACAAGTATGAAAGAGTGGACATTAAAACGATCATATATATATACATACACACAAACACACACATATTATATTATTGATATATTGATTCATTTTACTTTCACTTGTAAATATCATTAAATATCATCCTATCACTTTCATTATAGACAGCATATTGAGGAACTTGATAGGTGACATTTAGCATTAGTTTTCTAACCTGTTAGAGACAAGATATATATAGTTTCACCTTCTAAAGTATGTTTGTACAACTAATAATAACTATGTTGATTTCATTATATCCTTTGTCAAAATCAATCAAAACAAAAAATAACTCATTCACCTATTATACTGAGTAGGAAGATTTTCGAAAGTTCACTTTTATTCAGCATTTATGATTTAAGTTTGGGGGAGGGTGAGTGTTGATTAAATCAACCCCAGTGTTTAATTGGTACTACTTTTATCAACTCCAAAAGGATGAAAGGGAAAAGTGATATTAGTGGAATTTAATCTCCAAACATAAAGAGACAAAATGTTAAGCATTTTGCCCAATATGCTAGCAACTCTGCCAGCTTGCCACCTTAGATTTAAGTAAACATGTTGAATAAACATCCTATAACTTTCTGTTTAATCTTGGATAAGATTTCTATTTTTTTGTTTTCAAATTATTAATACCAAATAGAAACTTGCCACTGGAGGAATTGAGAAAAGATTGATGGTACAACTCTCAACATTGGTACTGTATCATGTTCTTGAGAAAGATACTTAACCCCCAATAAATCAGTTCAGTTATTAGTAAATGTACAGCATGTGAAGACACAACTGTCAGCTATAACCAACAAGAGCATGTGTAATAAATAAGTAATTTGATAGCTTGTAGTTTGCAATTGAAATTGCATCGTTGATCTGGAGAGGGAATTGAGAGATGAATTTTATTACATCCTCTCCTGAAACATGACAAAGATAAAAACTTCAGTGCTGTCCAAACAACCTAAGAAAGCCAACCTAGATTTATTGACATGAATCTTTATCATTCTATACTTAAGATTTAGTTACAATTAAAATTAGGATACTCTTACAAGCAACATTCTTCTTCATATGACTAATCTAACAGGTAATTGGATGAAAATAGTACAGGTAATTTGATAAAAATGTTAAACTTTTAAAATAAACTATATACAAACTATAAAATATGCAGAATGTTTCTCACTGTACATAATGAGTTAATTATCGTATATCACAGAAAACTTTCTTCCCAACTTTCACACTATACCCAGAACCATGCTAAAAGCTTAGGAGTGAAATTTAGGATTTCTCGGTTTTCTGTGAACTGATTTTGATAAAACTTTTCCCAGCTGGTTGGCACACTATGGCAACACCATTGTTTTTTTCATTATTCGGTGTATCGTCCTATATTTTTTATTTCAGATTCTTCCGTTTTTGGTTGAACACTAATAGCTTTTGAATAAAAATAGCCCATCTAGACATTTTTTTCTTCAGAAAATGAAGGTTAATGATACATATTAAGCATACAGTGAGTTTTACAGAAAACCATAATAATATTTTTACGGAGATGTACTTTCATAGCAAGTGATTTGATCTGAGATCGTATGCTGAAACGAAAACAATTGCAGCGTGGAAGGTGTTTGTAAGCCATTTAAGAAACACACAAAAGCCGTTCAGTTCACTTCAACATTTAAGTTTAATTTGTCAAAATATTTTTGTCGCTTTAAGACCGCGACATGCTCACTGACAAAAATCCAATGCAGCACAGATTTTTGTTAGTGAACAGGTCCTGGTCTTAAAGCGACGAAAATATTTTGACAAATTAAACTTAAATGTTGAAGTGAACCGAACAGCTTTTGTGTGTTTCTTAAATGGCTTACAAACACCTTCCACGCTGCAATTGTTATAATATTATAACATTTATTGACATAATTATTTAGCCACATGAGCGCCATTTTGACAGAATACTTTAAAAGTCCTATTAGTCATGGAATCTGTCAATTTCTTAATAGTAACAGGTTGGACTGCCTCTGCTGCAGCTTTGATGGTCACCCATAAGACATCTTTCAATGTAAATTGGCATTCATTAGCATAAACATCTTGTTTAATGATGGACCAAAGATTTTCGATAGGGTTGAGATCTGGAGATGCTAGTGGCCACACCATCAACCTTTCACCTTGTATGCCATAAAACCCTAGGAATGTTTGAGTAATCCTTGCAGAGTGGTAGGGAGCATTGTCATGCATGAATACAAGATTCTTTAGAAGTGACAGCAGTATGTCATCTAGCCAGGGATCCAAGACCTCATTCAGGAGATTGCAGTAGGCGGCTGTGATCACTTTAACCTCTTCAGGCACCCTGACTGGGCCAACAAGTCACTCTGAGAGGCCCTTTGTTGCCAGCAGGAGTAGGAGCTCTCTGAACTTAGCTCAACCTAATCTTATTCTCACAGCTATACTCTCAGAGAATCCACTTCCACTAATAACTTGATCACCTATATTATGGAAGTTATCTACAACCTCTAGCTTGCCCCCTTAGCAGTTGATGGAGTCTATTTTCTGCACATTTTCAGTATTTATCGTACCTGTGCATCTTCCATGTATAACAGTTAGTTTCCCTGTTAACCTCCTCCTGATATTGCTGCACCATTTATGTGTCCAAAGCTGATACTGGGTGCATCTTATGGAGTTTCTACCTACACCTTTTCTACAGATCAAGCAGAGCCATCTGCCTGAAGGGATTTGTGATTTGTCTGTCTTCCTACTTGTTAAGACTCTGGTTTTTGCTAGGTTAACACTAAAATCCTTTGATTCTAGACCTTGCTTCCATACCTGGAATTTTTTCTCTAGTTCAGGTAGTGATTCAGCAATAAGAACAAAGTCATCAGCATAGAGGAGCTCCCAGGAGAAGCCTGTCTTGAATTCCTCTGTTATTGCCCAGAGAACTATGATGAAGAAGAGGAGGCTGAGCACTGATCCTTGATGAACCCCTACTTGTACCCTGAATTTTTTGCTGTACTCATTGCCAGCCCTCACCTTACTTGTAGCATCCCTTGTACCGCTCACTCATCTATCCCTAGTTTCCGCATTGACCACCAAATAAGGGATTGGGAGACCCTGTCAAAGGCTTTCTCCAAGTCAATAAAGGCCAAGTACAGAGCGTTATCTTTAGCTATGCATTTCTCCTGCAGCTTCCTTACCAGAAATATAGCATCAGTGGTGCTTCTCCTTGGCACAAAACCAAACTGTATCACATCTAAGTGAACTCTCTCCCTAATCATCATAGTTGGGCTATGACTCACTCTGTAACTTTCATCACCTGATCAAGTAATCTGATATCTCTATAATTATTTCTATCTAAGACATCATCTTTACCTTTGTAGCAGTTGACTATGGTGCTGCTACACCAGTCATTGGGTATGACTCCTTTGTGAACCACTTAATTTACAATATGGGTGACTAGACCATAACCTATACCACCACATATTTTAAGCATCTCAGCAGTGATTCCTGATGGGCCGGGGGCTTTCCTTTCTTCATATCCTTAATTGCTTTACTTACCATGGAACTGTCAATTTGGGCAGCTGGTCCTTCAATTGGGTCGACATTTGGCAGACTCTCCTCTTCCCACTCATTCTCTACATTTGTCAGTCTTTCATAATGGCATTTCCAAGCCTCTATCTTTGCAGAATCATTAAATGCAAATGCACCATCATTCATATGGACATATTTCTCTCCTATGACATAACGATTTTCTTTCACACATTGTCTGGCAATCCAAAACACTTCAGTTCTTTGATCCTCACATCGCTGAACATAGCCAAACTTCTTTTCTGCTTCTCCCTTGGCTAGATATACTTGTCTCCTTGCATCCCTGCTCACAATCTGATACAGGTCGCTGCTACCCCCATTCTTCTAGGCCTACCAGGCCCGTTTCTTAGTTCTAATGGCTCTGTCTACCACATCATTCCACAGAAATCAGCAAGAACTATGACTCTGGAGAGTAGCAAAGTGAGATAGAAATCATCAATGCAGGACAAAATGTTATTGAAGAGTTGCTAGTGCTTATGTTTGGAGAAAGTAGAGAAAACAAAGGTGTGTAGCAGAGTGGAGGAAAGAGACTTTAACCCAGAGTAAGTGAAAGATTTTGTAGCTGATACCTAGGTGAGAGAGATAAGTGGCAGGGAGAGTAAAATTTGTATTTTTAAAGAAGAATACGGTATGTGGTTCACATATAAGTAAGAAGTGATCTATGAAGTCTAGATTGAGCTGAAGTCCAAAGATGTAAGAGAAGAGAAAAGAAAAGATTGACCAATGGGTTTAAATTTAGTTTATGACATCTTGCGGAAATGTAATGGTCGTGGTGCGCTGAGAAATCATGGAAACCCCTTCTAAGAGCCTGGTTCAAACTTAGCTAAAAACACTCACTCATGCATTGTTTCTCTTCAGTATGCTATTTCTTTTTCAAACTGTAATCTTTTCTTTACAAAATATGCTTTACTACAAAAGTTCATGTCTGAGTGTAACACTTTATGATGGGTAATGCTCTCTTTTCATAGGAATGTTTTATTAAAAATATCACACCAGTGTGGATTCCCTTTTGTATGAACTATTTTATATATTTTTAAGATAAACTTTTAAATGAAATAATTTACTATGATGCAGTTGCTTTCTAGTTTGAAGTATCTTATGCCAATTTGCATTATTTATTTTTCCTTGAAAATAATTTTCTTCAAATCTCATAGTTGTATGGGTTTTCTTGTGCAGGAAGCACTTTTGACATGTTAAGCTATGAGCTAAGCAAAAAATGGCAATCACAAACTTCACAAATGCATTGTCTTTACTATATGAACCTTGTCTTCCATCAAACTTATGCACCTTATGACTATTCAGAACAGTACAACAGCTTGTGTAAGAACTCACTAAAATTACAAATTTCTCAATAAAATTTTCTCAACATTACTTATAAGATCTGTAAAACCTTCAGTATGTACACACACACATACACATACAGGGTTATTCAAAAAGAATGAACTGATTTCATTAAGCAGTATTTTAATAAGGAAAAGCAATAGAAAACTCCAGCTAAGTTACAAGTATTTACTCACAATCAACTTTTATTTTCTGTCTTACAAGTGTTCAATGTGGCCACCACCTGCAGCACAGGCAACATCAATTCGATAAGAGAATTTCTCCCAGACACGTATCTACTTGGCTTGCGAGATCCCCAGACCTCACCGTCTGTGATTTTTTCTTGTGGGGATATGTGAAAGATCGCACTTATGTTCCTCACTAACCTCAATGACCTTAAACATCGAATAACAACAATCAGCTCAGTGGATCATAATATGCTGATACGTGTCTGGGAGGAATTCTTTTATTGCATTGATGTTGCCCATGCTGCAGGTGGTGGCCACATTGAACACTTGTAACAAAAGAAAATAAAAGTTGAACGTGAGAAATACTTATGACTTAGCTGGAGTTTTCTATCGCTTTTCCACGATAAAATATTGCATAATGAAATCGGTTCATTCTTTTTTAATAAACCTGTATATACATGCACACATAAACACATAATCTTTCTTCCCCCATTCCTCCCTTTCTGCACAATCACCTCCCCTGCATGATTATTTTATTTCCAATCTTTTACTCAATAATTTCTCTTATTGTCTTTCCACTATACATGCTGTTCTAATTCATACCATTATATATCATAGCTGTACAAGTTGCATATGTTCCTATATATACATATATATATATATATATATTATATATATATATATATATATATATATATATATATATATATATATATATATATATTGGTGTTAGGAAGGGCATCCAGCTGTAGAAATTCTGCCAGCTCAAGATTGGAGCCTGGTACAGCAATCTGGTTCGCCAGCCCTCAGTCAAATCGTCCAACCCATGCTAGCATGGAAAGTGGACGTTAAACGATGATGATGATGATGATGTACATATATATATTGTGTGGATACTCGCTATTTCTGTTGTACCTTTGGTATAGCTGTTGAGATAATCCATGTGTAAAGCACTGTAGACGATTTTGGTAAAAATGTCATGTTTCATGGGGAGTTAGTATCTTGCAGACATTTTTGAGCAGCTACTGATGATATGAGTGATATCTTTTACACTGGTATGATTTAATTGACATTTTCTATCACAGCATAGGTGTTTAGAGGTATTTATATCTCTTTTATTGATCAGATATTTCATAACTATCTCCTGTTCTTGGATAACAAAGGCTTAACCTTCTAGATGAAATGTGATGTACTTATTGCTAGTCCAAGAGAGGCTAATATTACAATCAATGTTGCCGAAATTCTCTAACTTGGGGATATGTACCCATGATGAGTATTTCTCTTCCAAATCCATTCATCATTAGATCATATGGAACAGATGTGCCTTCAGAGTAATTGTTCAAGAGTTCTTTGCCTAATGTTATGATCTTCACTGTGTGTGTGTGTGTGTGTGTGTATTTGTGTGTATGTTTGTGAGTGTGTGTGTGTGTGTGTGTGTGTGTGTGTGTGTGCGTGCACGCGTGTGTGTACAGGTAAAGAACACAGATATAAATTCTTCTGGTTAAGTAATGATACTTGTTGAGATGCAGTAGGCATACAAAGGTAGTAAAATGGATTGCTAATATAATTAAATTAGCCAAAATATGCAACAGAATAATTTTCAATTTAACTGCACCATAAGTCAAAAGCAAATTATATCCTATCCACTAGTCTACTACATCCACTGAAGTTAGTCGTTCACATAAATACAATTGCACACACACACACACACACAGTGTATGCAAAGCAAAACCCATAATATATGAGATGGAAATTAATCAACAGACCCAAACCTGCATGCCAGTCTATACTAGTAAGACAAAAATGACATTCAGATACAAAATTTTACAACAATGCCTCTTCTTTCAGAAACACTGGTAAACAAAATGTAACAGGTCTCTTGAGTTATTTCAGGTTTTTAAAATAAAAAACTGTGAGCTAAAATATGTAAATAACTGTGAAAGATCTGACCTCTGCACTGTGGAAAAAAGACTGATCCTGAAAAACTCACTGCAACAATGATATTTAAATATCATGTTTGAGGCATTTTGTAAGTGAAAACATTAACTTCATATTATATAATTGGGTGAAACCCATGCAGAATTTTTTAATATATGCTTCTCTTTTGCCTTTACTTTTCTTCACTTTTCCTTGCTTTTTTATATTTTTTATTTCCTTTCTTTTTTATTTTATTTTTATTTCTTTTTTGATTAAATTTTTTCTTTTTTTATCTTTCATATCAAACTGAACAATAAGCATTCGTTTCCTTTAAATTAACTATAAAAGGGTCCATTACTAAAGAGCTACATTCTTAGCATTTTAAAATAATCTCCCTTCAACCATAAATTGTAGTTTAAAATCTTTTTTCTTTTCTTTTTTTTTCACATGATGTTCAGAAAGCACTGAATATAGATATGTAGAATTTTCATTTTGTACTTTTCTAGGTATCTTTCTAGAAATAGTTAATAGCTTCTGTTACCTAGGTGACTCAATTAGCAGTAGGACAGGTGTTCCGAAAGCAAAGTAACAGAGTAAGAATGGGTTGAAAAATGTTAATGGAGTTTTGACATCAGTTGGCAACACTTCCCTCAGAGTGAAGGGCTGATTACATGATGCATATGAATGAAATGTGAATCTGCATGATAGGGAGCTGGAGGTCTTGAATGCAGAGAATTTATTGAGGGTAGAAAGAAATGAAGTGAGCGTTCTATGCAGATTGTGTAATGTTAGAGTATATGAGTTGTAAGAAAAACTAGATATTAAGAGAATCATGTGTAAAGTGGAAGAAAGAAGACTACAATGGTAAGTATATGCCACATATGAAGTATAAAAGCTGCATAAAGACATGCCAAGTGAATGCAACCTGTGGAAGAGGGAAACTCAGGAAGACTTGGGATAAAGTGATGAAGGCTGATTTCAAGATGTTGCATCTCACAAAGGACATGGCAAAGGCCCATGTTGATTGGCAATATGTGATGTTGAAGAAGAGCTAACTACTTGTGCAATTACAGAAAAATGTACATCAAAATGGGTGTAAGGCTGGAATATGTACAAAGCCTTTGACAGGGTTCCCCAATCCCTTATCTGGTGGTCAATGAGGAAACTAGGGATAGATGAATGGTTAGTGAGAGCTGTGCAAGCCATGTACAGGGACGCTGTCAGTAAGGTGAGGGTTGGTAACGAGTACAGTGAAGAATTCCGGGTTGAAGTCGGGGTCCACTAAGGTTCAGTCCTCAGCCCCAATCCTATTTTTCATAATGGAACAAATGTGTGTGTGTGTATCATCATCATCATTTAACGTCTGCTTTCCATGCTAGCATGCATTGGACGGTTCGACTGGGGTCTGGGAAGCCAGGAGGCTGCACCAAGCCCAGTCTGATCTGGCAGTGTTTCTACAGCTGGATGCCCTTCCTAACACAAACCACTCCGTGAGTGTAGTGGGTGCTTTTTACATGCCGCTGGCACGGTGCCAGGCGAGGCTGGCAACAGCCCCGATCGGTTGGTGCTTTTTACGTGCCACCTCATTTTAATGTCCTGTTTTCCATGCTTGCATGAGCCAGACAGGATTCATTAATGCATATTTTTATGGTTAGCCTTCCTGTCACACCCCTCACCTACTTCCAAGCAAGAAAATAATTCTCTAGTCTACTGAGCAACAAAAGAGTTGAGCCATAGTTATGAGCTTCTTTTGTTTACAAAGACTGCATAGTGTGTCAAGACATGGCAAGAAGCCCATTTATGCTTTCCTAGTGGATTATAAGCAGGTACTGAATAACATTTCTCCTTCCTGTAACCGCCCATATCTCTTTCCTGGTTTTCAGAGTTGGCACTGTAAATATAGGTACATTGAAAGGTAGGTCTAGCAAGAGTGTAGATATGCTTGAACGGAGACATGTTGATTTATGTTGTGAAAAAAAGGTAAGGTGGAGAGGAGCTTCAGCCAGAATCCTCACAGGCAAAGCACATAGGTATAAACTCTTCTGAGAAGGTAATAGTGATAGAATAGGGGGTGTGGGCATACTTTTTGCAGAGAAATGGGTGGATAAGGTCATAGAGGTAGTGAGGGTGTGCAGTACTTAAACTCGGGCTAGTCTTTCAGAATGGTATAGCTACAATTATCTCTGCTTAAGCCCCACAAGCGGGACTACCAAATGAACAGAAGGATCACTTTTATGATATTCTTCAGCAAACTACTTCATAGATGAGTGACAATGATCTCATCTTTGCGGCTGGAGATTTTAATGGGCATGTCAGACAGCAACCTGGTATCTTCTCACCAGACAGCAGGATGCATGGTTGCTCTTAAATACAAATGGTGAAGACTAGTTGTTAGTGACTTTAGACTTGAGGCCAGAAGGATGCCAAAAAGCAGACCAATTTGGAAAAGGACGTGGAAGCTACAGAACCCTTCACATGGTCAGAGATTTTAGGGATATTCTTACCGAAAAATTTGATGAGAAAGAGGAGGAGCTACAGTCCTGTGATATAGAAGGCAGCTGGGAATTCTTGTGAGACAGCTTGCTGAGCACCACAGACGAAATATGTGGCTGGTGCAAAGTCATTTCCAGACCTAGGGTAACATGGTGGTAGAACAATACTGTAGACAGAACCATTACAGCAATGAAACAGGCCTGGAAGAGTGTAGCAGATATCCAAAAAGGAAGCTAGGAGACAGGCATATATAGCCAAGTAACAGAAAAGAAGTTTGCCAATGTTCAGCGACATGAGGACCAAAGAACTAAAGTATTTTGGATTGCAAGACAGTGCACGAGAGAAAACTGTGATGCCATAGGAGAGAAATGTGTCTGCATAGATGATGGTGCCCTTGCGTTTAATGATTCTACAGAGAAAGAGGCTTGGAGATACCATTATGAAAGACTGCTGAATGTGGAGAATGAATGGGAGGAGGAGAGTTTGCCAAAGGTTAACCCAACTGAGGGACCAGCAATCCAAATCGAAAGTACCCTGGTAGATAAAGCAATTAAGGATATGAAGACAGGGAAAGCACCTGGTCCATCAGGAATCACCACTGAGATGCTTAAAATATCAGGCAGTGTGGGTTATGGTCTTGTCACCCACTTCGTAAATCAAGTAGTTCATGAAGGAGTCATACCCAATGACTGGTGTAGCAGCACCATAGTCAACCGCTACAAAGGGGGTATCAAATTATTGGATCAGGTGTTGAAAGTTACAGAAAGAGTCATAGCCCAACTAACGAAGGAGAGAGTTAGCCTAGATGAGATGCAGTTTGGTTTTGTGCCAGGCAGTAGCACCACTGATGCTATATTTCTGGTAAGGCAAGCGGAGGAGAAATATCTAGCCAAAGATAAACCTCTCTACTTGGCTTTTGTTGACTTGGAGAAAGCCTTTGATATAGTCCCTCAATCTCTTATCTGGTGGTCAATGCTGATACTAGGGATAGACGAGTGGTTGGTAAGAGCTGCACAAGCCATGCACAGGGATGCTATCAGTGAGGTGAGAGTTGGCAATGAGTATAGTGAAGAATTCCTGGTAGAAGTAGGGGCTCACCAAGAATCAGTCCTCAGCCTCTTCTTATTCATCATAGTCCTCCAGGCAATAACAGAGGAATTCAAGACAGGCTTCCCTTGGGAGCTCCTCTATGCTAATGACCTTGCTCTAATAGCCAAGTCACCGCCAGAACTAGAAACGAAGTTCAGGGTGTGGAATCAAGGTCTAGGATTGAAGGGCCTTAGGATTAACCTAGCAAAAACCAGTCTTAGTAAGTAGAAAGGCTGACAAATTACAAACCCCTTCAGGTAGATGGCCCTGCTCAATCCATAAAAAAGTTGTGGGTAGAAACTCCATACAATGTACCTGGTGTAAGCTATGGACGCCTGCAAAAGACATGCCTCTACGTATGGATGACTGCAATTTTACTTAGCTTGATGTATATAGCAAATCACCACAACTGCAAATCACAACTCCCAGCCCCATGACATTTCCTCATATATATATTATATTACATATGTATATATATATCATATTATATAATATATACAATATATATATTGAGAAGACCTGGCATCTAAAGTGAGATCACAGCCATGGCTGATGCCAGTGTTGCATGTCCAGCCTGTTTAAGAGTATCCTTGATGCGTTAGGCAATATGATATGCTTCAGCAGGCCTGTTGAGTCAAGTAAAACCAAAATCGTAGCTGTGACCAGTGCCTCCTGACTGGCTCCCATTCCAGTGGCACGTAAAAAGCAGTATCCAAACATGATCGATGCCAGACCCGCCTGACTGGCTCTTGGGCCGGTGGCACGTAAAAAGCACCCATTACACTCTCAGAGTGGTCGGTGTTAGGAAGGGCATCAAGCTGTAGAAACATTGCCAGCAAGGAAAACGGACATTAAACGATGATGATGATGATATATTATATTATATTATATTATATAAATACACACACACACCAGGCTTCTTCAATTTCAGTCATCAATTTCACTCACAAAATAGTGATTGACCTACAATTATAATACAGAAAAGCCAACAACATTAACCTAGTGGAGACCCTTAACTATGTAACTCTCAAGCAAACTTCTTAACCACACAGCCATGTCATATATATACGTACGTATGTATATGACATATGTATATACTACACAAGTGCCTTTTATTGCAGCCACAGTTCAACCAAAGCTTTGTGAGTAAATTTGGTAGGTAGAAACTGAAAATGAAGCCTGGCGTATCCACGTGTATGCGCGCGTGCGAGAGCGAGTGTCTCCACACTTTGACATCGCAGAATAGTTGTAAACGAATGCTACCATCATAAAAGCAGAGTCATCTTCAATGTAAGTATTGGTGACAGGGCTGACAGCCAGCTATAGGAAAACGTACCTCAATGAATTCTGTCTATCTCATGCAAGTAAAGTTGACAGCAAAATGAGGAGCACACATATATACATACATTTATACAATACATATATTTATATACACACATATTCATAAACATTGAATATAAATACATGTGTGGGTGTGTGAAAGAGAGAGAGGAAGGCATATATTTTACTTCTTAAATGTATTATGGATGTGCAAAAGCGTTATCAAGATTAGTCACAAGTTTTGATCTGGGCAGACATAATATTCATGGTAATCAAGTTTTGATCGATTGAATTAACTCTCTTGCTTGCTTGGTGACCTGATATCAGAAGCCTCTTTTTATAATGACTCACTGCTTCTTTGTAAATTTTTAGTGGACCATGAAGTTGACCTGTGTCTGTTGTTATCGGCTTTTTCTTGTAAAGACAAATTTTTAAAATTCTTTTAAACATATATTTGAAAGTATACATAATAAACAGGAATAACTTCCAAGAAAAATTCTTTTTTTATTTTGTTTATGTTTTTTGAGATAACTAAAGAGACTTGTTGATCCACCTCATTGTCCTGGGTGGACAAAATGGAAAAGGCTTCGCCCCCAGAGGATGGCGAAGGAGACGCGCTGTATTTAAAATATCCAGACTATTCAGAATCTCTAAAGTTTTACAGTTCTATATTTAAGAGATGAGGAATTGTGTACATTATTTACATTTGACAGATATTTGTCCCCATCTCGTTTGTTGTTAATACAATGTTTCGGCTGATATACTCTCCAGCCTTCATGAGGTGTCTTGGAGAAATTTTGAACTTGAGTTCTCATTCCTAAGGTATTTTTCGATGTTGTTGTTGATGATGATGATGATGATGATGATGATGATGATGTTGTTGTTGTTGTTATTATTATTATTATTATTCAGGTCACTGCCTGGAACCAAACTCGGAATCTTGGTGTTAGTAGCCCGCGCTCTTAAACACTACGCTATGTGCCCATGGCGTAGTGGTTAAGAACGTGGACTACTAATCCCAAGATTCCGAGTTCGATTCTAGGCAGTGACCTGAATAATAATGACAATAACAACAACAACAACATTGAAAAATACCTTAGGAATGAGAACCCAGGTTCGAAATTTCCCCAAGACACCTCATGAAGGCTGGAGGGTATATCAGCCAAAACGTGTTAACAACAAACATGATGAGGACAAATATCCATCAAATGTACATAATGTACTCTAAGGTTCTATTTGTTCCAATACAAAAATTTCCGGTCTGAAAGAGAGGACATTTTTTTGAAATAGTCTAACTTGGAAATAGATGCGTGATGTTCAATTAATAATATAAATTGTATGTGTGTGTGTGTGTATATATATGATATTTATCACGTGAACTACGATGAAAAAATATAAGATATGGTTTATAATTTTTTTGTGCAGGGGTTCCTTGAGACATGTAATTTATTTGAAGGGTTGCACAAGAGTAAAATGGTTGAAAAACACTGCTCTAACATTTAAACAGGCCATAACCGGCCCAAATATTCTGCCTGTTTTGTGTTCAAACTGACTAGATCTGGTCTCTGACACCTACCCTACAAAGCCAATTTTAAAATAAACAATCATGTCATCGAATCTTGAAGCTGTAAGATAATGTTTGTTCCTTCTCGAGCCACGCCTGGTTCATAAGGGCTGGTTTCCCGGTTTCCTTGGCATATAGGTTCCCTACCTGGATGGGACGCCGGTCCGTCACAGGTGAGCTGCAAGATGCAGGAGGGAAGAGTGAGAGAAAGTTGTGGCGAAAGAGTCAGCAGAAGTTTGCCATTACCTTCTGTCGGAGCCGCGTGGAGCTTAGGTGTTTCGCTCATAAACACACACATTGCTCGGTCTGAGATTCGAACCCGCGATCCCTCTACCGCGAGTCTGCTCCACCCTGCAAGATAATGCATCAAAGTGTATAAATAAGTGATACATTTGACTGAATAATCTGAATGCTATAGAATTAAAGTAAAATAAGTACTAGAGTTCATTTGTACAACTAAAATTCAAGGTGGTGCCCCAGAAGGGCTGCAGTTCGATGACTAAAACAAGTAAAAGATAAAGATATTCAAGTTCAGAATGTGATATTCATGGAATCTTAAAGGAATAAGTTTAGGATAATCTATCCAATCCATACCCAATTTCCCTGAGATTCTGGCAACAAACTATTAAAAGTCATTTATCTTGTTTTGTGAGAAACGGTGTATTCTTGATTAAAAACTTTGAAATTATTTTTGACAATTTTTTTTTTCTACAATCAAATACTTGTTAATATTTACTCTAACAAAGTAAAATGAAGATGAAACAGATATTAGAGAACCCTATGAGATTTATATAATCTATACTTTAGTATTTTATGAATAAGTATAAATGTCATCAAAGTCAACTTTGTCTGTCACAAAGGTGGGATTGATAAACTAAGCACAAGTCAAGTACTAGAGGCTCTAAAGGGTTTTATAATCATTTCTGTCATCATGTTTCATATTTGTTTTTCTATGCTAGAAAAGCATACATTTCAGTTTTGAGTCATTACATCAGCTCAATATAAAATATGTAGATATTTCCTATCAACTTCAATCCAAATCTTCCTTGGTCCACCTCTACTGTTGATACCTATCACTACCAACCAATGGTATATTTCAGCCAATATGCCCCATTCATTCTTATAACACATTTTTAGTATTGTTATAAATCAACCAATGTCTTGGTTGCTCTATTACATTTTCAGCCCACCTGTGCACAAACTTTTCAGAAGTGAACATTGCATATTCAATGTACCTACCTTCTGTATTATTACATTGATATACTTACTAACCAACTATTTACTATACTTTAGAATTGGAGGATATTAAATAATTAAATCATAGCATAAGTAGACCTCAGTAACTGTACTAACATATACCAAAATATTGTGACTGTGTCGAAGACAAATGGTCTGCACTGATGATTATAAAACAGAAAATAGTTCAACAAAAGAATTTTGAAATGTTATGCTTACCTTTTCCCAGAATTTTTTAATGTTTGTTGCATTCCAAAAGGAATACTGAGAATACCTTTTACAATATTCTTCTCTAAAAGTACATCAACAGCTGCAGCCATACCACACACTGCTTTGCCAAATCCTATGATATAGACATTCTTATTTACCTTAAATGACTTTTCAGCAACTGTTAGTAAGTTGTCCTTTTCAGAGAACACAACATGCTTTTGTATCATTCTATCAGGAAGAACAGCTTCAACAGCAGAATTGAAAATGGTAACACAGCTATTATGGCTGGATCCAAAGTATTGTGATGTCGTCATTGATCTAAACTGTGTGAAAAGTGGAAACCTCCAAGAGTTTCTTATTGCAGAAGTAACAAAAACTGTACTCCTAAGAATGAATTTGATAGCCATATAAACTGATATCTGGAATGAAATGAAATGAAATTTCATTTAACCGAATATATCCAAGACAACATCTTTAAATATAAATTTTTATTTTATCATAAATAAAAAAAATAGAAATTGTCATTGATGTTGATGTCAATGAAATTTCTTTGAAAAATACCATTCTGTTTAACTTGCAAAATGAAAAGTTAAAATATTTAATTTACTAACCCTTTTTGTGTGAACTTATAATTCATCCCACAACCAAGTAAACAACAAATAACTACCACTGCTACAACCATCAATATTATCATCATCATCCCCACCATCACCATCTTCCTCCTCCTCATCATCATCATCCCATTGTATATTTTAGTGTTTCAGTCAATATTTAATTTGAAACTGCTTTCTTTACTGAAATCAAGAAACTTTTTACTGAACTTCAAATTTAGTAATTATGATAGAATTAATTAACTTAACTAAATTTATTATTTATTGTATTGTACAGACAAGAAGGTAATATTTTGAACACAGTACAGCTGTGAAAACAGCAGAAAGATTAGGTATTATTACCCTCATAAGACGGAAAAAAGTTGTCAGTAAAAAACTGTCTATTAACACCTTTTTACCATCTTATAAGGGCAATAATACCCAAGCTTTCTGCAGTTTACACGGATATACTGTGTTCGAAATATTACCTTCTTGTTTGTACAATACACATTTGACGCTTCTAAAAAAAACAAATTAAATTTTGTTTACATATGTTGTTGTTATAATAATAATAATAATAATAATAATAATAATGAAATTATTGTATAGTGCTCAGGTGCACCACAACTTGTCAAAAGTGCATATAAAGTAACCTTTTTGATGCCACATGAACTTTTAAGATAACTTAATTCTGAGCACTTCTTTTCCTAAAGAATGGGCAGTCAATTCAATTTAGAAAGTGATACAAACTTATTATTTCTTATGAAATCTCATGGTGACTAAGTGATATGTCAGTAGAAAGCATTCTGAGATAAGTGACATTTTTAGTCTTGAATTCCAACCCTACCTCAGAAATTGTGAGGGTTTACTTCATCTTTAGCAAAACATACCACCCCCTCATTTTAACCAACCAATAGATAATACCGCAAATAATTATTGAAATACCTCAACGAGTTCAGAAAAGTAATGGTTTTTAAGTGTGTGAAAATTTATTGCAAGGTTGCATCATATTGATGTTAGCTAACATCATAAAGTTAAGTACCCAACTGAGTCAACAACCTACTTTTGATCCCTGATTGAAGCTATTTTATTTCACTTATGCTACTAAGAATCTTAGAAAAGGCATAAATGCCACAATTCCTATTTCCTATATATTTGTGAGAGTGGGGATTGTCTTGTGACTTTAAAATAAATATTTGTTAATGCTGTTACTCAACTTCAGATCATCTTTGATCAAGCAAAATTATTCTATGACATCTATAAATAAATTAAAATTAAAATTCAATATTACAGTGATGATATCAATTAAGATCAAAATACATATATGTAACTAATGAAGACGATAATGAATGTTTTACATCTACTTTCTATACTGATATGGATTGGACAGGTTTCCATGATCAAATGCAGTTCTTATTTAGAGTTAGGTGTCTTAGCTAGATGTGTTTCAGGACTATATCTCACTCACATAACATCATATTTTACATTTTTACTTCAGTTGGATGTCCTTCATAACACCAACCACACTGCAGAGTGTATTGAATGTGTTACCATGACACTCGCACTAATGAGGCTGCCATGTCTCCTGCATGACGAAACACCTTTCTTTACACCATCTCTGTTCTTTCATAGCAATTGTGAAAAAATAGGTGAGTAGAAGAGGGCAATGACCAATAGGTCTCAATCACATGATTCCAGGCTCAGTCCCACTGCATGGCACTTTGGGTAAGTTGAACTTTTCAGTTTTGAGCATGTTTCTTCATCAGAAAGGAAAACGGAAAAGTCCAAAAAAGAAAAAATATCACCAACAGCATATGGCTAAAGTGACCAGAAGAGTGTGTGTGTGTGTGTGTGTGTGTGCATGCATGTATGTTAGAAGGTTTGGAGATAAACCTAAACTTAACAAAGATAAAGGTTTTAGTAAGAAAGAAGACAGAACCCATTAGCTCCCTAACAGCAACTCTTCCTTGATGCCACTTACTTTCTTACTACCTGGAAATATTTCACTTGTTATTTATCCTTCATGGATTAATACTGTTTTCTACACCCCTATTTTCATTAATCATCTACCCCACTGAGCCACCAAATTATGTTCCCCCACCCCACTCCACCTCCATCATATGTCTCACCCTCCTCATACATGCCTGCCTCTCTTTTCCATATCCAATCCTGCAACTGACCCATTATGTCATTTCTTTAATCCTTCTCCTGTCTACTGTATCATCATTACTATTCTGCTGCTCTACACTATCAGGAATCTTCTACTTTACTCATTCACTCCTGGTACCTCTGCACCATTCATCCCTACTTCCTACCTTGAAAGTCCACCCTGATACCTCATCACTACTATTTTTATCATCTCCAGCGCCATCTGATCAATTTCATCAATTCTTCTAAAATGCAAGAAACCTGTTCTGCTCTGGTCCTTTCCTCTCTTACTTTACCTCTCTTCACTTCTAATCTCCTAGCATAAAGTTTCCTCCTCAGAATTTGTGATGAAGCAAGCTGCATGATAACCTCACTAGTGCTGGGTGTACAAAAAAACAGCACTTAGTACAATCTGTAAAGTGGCTGACATTAGGAAGGGCATCCAACCAAAGAAACTGTGCCAAAGCAGATACTGGAGCACAATGCAACCCTAGGACCCATCGGATCCTGTCAAATTAATTAACCTATGCCAGCATGGAACATGGATGTTAAATGATGATGAAAAGTCAATGGTGTTAATTTTTTCATATGAACATGTTTTTGTTTTATCAGCTGGACAACTACATCATCATCACCATCATTATTTAACATTCGTTTTCCGTGCTGGCATGGGTTGGACAGTTTGTCAGGAACTACCAAGTCAGAAGTCTACACCAAGCTCTGCTGTCCCCTTCATCATGGTTTCAATGGCTAGATGCCCTTCCTAATGCCAACAATTTTATGTAGTTTAATGAGTGCTTTTTATGAGGCTGAGGTCACTCAGCAACTTACAGAACAAGACTCCTCAACTGCGGGTGGGGGGAGTATTAAGGAACAGAAAAAGGTGCTTTACATTAGAGGAGAAACATGTGACAAGAGAGAGATGTTCAAGATGTAACAGAGTGGGTAGAGGCCATACACCCAAATAACAATGAGTTGTACATAGTGAAGTGGACTAGGAGTTGGAGAGGGTGAGAATGTGGGTGAGTTCACAAGATTGTGAAAGGAGAGTGAGAACTGGTAGGGGGAAATGTAATGAGTGGGCACAAGCAGGAGGGGGTAGTAGGTGAATGTTGTGGGGAAGGGATTCAAAAGAAACATATTTTGTGCAGGTAGGTACAGGAGGGAGAATGGAGGGAAATGTAGCAGTGGTGATTATAGGTGTGGAGAAGGGAGAGGTGTTGGGAAGACGGGGGGGGGCATGACCATAAGGGACATGCCTCTATGTCCTGGATTTTATTGAGCTGGGCAGATCTCCTCAAACAGTAAATTGCCAGTTGTCTTGATCCTATGCCATTTCTTGTGAGGCCCATGTCAATGTATTCTACAGACATGTGAACCGTTCACATAATTGTCAGGCAGAATCAGCATGACACAAGTATGACAATACAAGACCTTTAAATCATAAGTACAGTCTCCATGTACCCAAATTCATTCACAAGGCTTCACATTATGAAGCTGAACCCAGAACCTCAAGATTGTGAAGTAAACTTCTTAATCACTGGGTTTTTTGTAAGCACCTTCACTCATTTCCTAAATAGTTTTCATGTGCTATACAGCATTAAGTGCTTGAACCCTATCAAAAGTCTTTTTCAGTTTGACAAATTCAGATGAAATTTATCTATTCTACAGCTGTTCTGCTACTTAAATTGGTTATAAACTACAGAAGAATTTGTTATATTTTCATGTTCTTTGTTCTCAGATTGTATTCTTTTCACAGCAGTCTTCACATGCTTTCTGTTTATACTGCCTATATATCATATCTAAGGCATTCTACTTCTTAATGTTATTCTCATGAAAAAAAGAAAAACTTTTTTCTTTCAATGACCTCAAAATCAATCTTGTAACACTCTACACATGGGAATATTCTCATGATCATCATATTTAACTATTTTTCTGTTGGCATTGATTGGAGAGATTTCAAAGCAGTCATATTAGATATCTCAAAATTCAGTACATATTTCATTGCATCATAGTTTGGGATTTTATGGATGGAGTATATCTTCCTTTCACTAACTGCAAGAGCTAAATGTAAATAAGGGACACAAGAGGACCTGATGGTGGTGAGGGAGACCTCTTGATCTTCTGCAAGTGGCACTTAAGTCTCCTCCAAATTGCTCGGTCATCTTGACAATGTTGTCTCTCACCTACAAAAACACATTATGGTTAGGACTGGAACTCCTTTGTTCTGTTTGATCAATGCTTCTCAAAAAAGCTTATATGTGTCCAGTCAGTCTTTCTTATAGTTTAGCTATGGTTTAAGGTATTGTTCTCTAACGAAATGGGGTGCACTCAAGAAGAAATATAGTCAATGAAAGAATTTCATTCAAAGTGTATAGATTATAAAGATCACTTAGTGAATCCGATTATGCAACAGAAATAGAATCAACTGAAAGTGATAATACTAACCACTGTTTCAGATGAATAATGAAAGAATGGTGTAAAGTGAGCAACCTTTGATCAGACTGTCTAATCATTCATTAAAATAAGCTACTGTCATTGAGAAATTTAGACGGTTTTTTTCAAGGTGTGAGAAAGAAAAATCACTATTTTATCACAAGACAAGTTTCTCTCGGAAACCTGACAACTGCAATAATGAATTTAATGTTTTAAGATTGGGTTTTCCGTAGGTTTTACGACCGGTTTGGCCTAAGAACGAAAGGTAATACCAAAACAAATGTTCAGACCATTATTATAAATAAAATACGTACTTAAGCCTTAAAAAATTGAAAGTTCAAAACATTTAATTCCATAAAGAAAATTCTGAAACTAAGATTAGTAATCGACAGTTATTAGTATAATAAAGTTCGCAAACAAGTATTATTCTAGAAAACTTTAAAAAATAAATTCCAGAGTATTTCTGTTGCATACAACTTATGTATAAAATATGTATTGTAGCTAATATTGAACTAAATATGCAAATCTAAAATTCTTTAAAACTGAATTGATATAAATTCATATGAAATGTATACTAACTGGCAAAAAAAAACTATAGTTGAGAATAAAAGTAGGGGATGGTTGTTTAAAAAGAAATTGAGAGAAATAAGGTTAACACTAAAAACAAATGAATAAATAAACTAAAAATATTAGTTTATTTATTTAAAAGTTTGTATAGCAGAATCTTAAATGATTACATGTGTAATAAAATGTTTTTTAATCTATTGAAAATACAATAGGATACCACTTCGCTGCGAAACAAAAATATTATTTTCTTACCGATGTATTTAAAAATGCGGCATGACGTATTAAGCCGACGAAATATGCCGCAAAAACAAAAATATATTTATTTGGTGAAATTAACAATTAAAAAAAAAAGAAGGAAATTACAAAGCACATAAACAAAAAAAGCGAGGGACTTAATTCTATTCAATCAATGATGACTTGGTACAAGTTATTTATGAACAGGAAGTTCACACCTTATTTACTGCTGAAACTTTAATTGACTTTTATTCTATATTTTTAAAATTATTAATTGGAATTAAAAAGTCGATTCAATCTTTTTTAATTTCTTTCAAAATATTGTGATTTTTGAAAGGTTCCAAAAATAAAAAAATTCTTAGGTTATACATTTAAAAAAATCTTTATCCAATAGTAACATATATTGACTTCAGTACATACTAGAGCTAGCTTCATCCACCATTTTTACGTACTACTAAATGATGCACATGGAAAATGAAGTTGACAGACTCAGTCGTCCGTAAATTTCGCGTGGCCAAAGTGTTTAAGGAGAACAGTGATAAAATAAATAGCATTGACTTTTATGCAAACGGGGAGACACTTATATCGAGCAGTGATGATGAATCCATTGTGATATACGACTGTCAAAACGGAACGTAAGTTGCTCCCTGTAGCTATACTGTGAAAGAGAGAGAGAGAGTGGGTATAAAATGACGTCCTAGTTTATTGTTCTGACTTCCTTTAAATTGGAAAAAGAACTTCACCAAGAACGACCCACAAAGACCGACTTTTATCTTTCAGTAGAAGTAGGAGATGGGAGGGACCTTTTGTCTTATTACAGAATGACCATTCTTGATTGCTTAGTTCATAACAAAATTAGCTACTTTCTTCAGGGACCTTCAATCGGTGAAGAATATTGCAGCTTGTTTTCTCCTCCTTCTAAACCCATATTTTTAAATTTAAATGTTTACTCTTTTGAAGGAGTATTATTTCGATGTAAAATTTACTCGTTGGTTGTTTATTGATCCGGAAGATATGTTTAAATTTAAAATTACGATCGCTCGATCTAATTTTTCTTCCCATGACCGGCGTCGGTTGTGGTTCTGCCAAAATAAGCTTCGAAAAATGGCGGAGACTTAGAATTATCATATCTCTCCATCAAAGATGCACTTTTTTCTTCAGCTTTACTGAGTCATGAGTACCACACCAGTTTATATATTTAAGATTTCTCTCTCCTTTTTGTTTCGATTTAAATGATATTCAGAGCAACCTGGAAGGAAAATATTCTCCTTCATCACAAGCTGTTTAGTAAATATTAAAGTGTTTTTTATTCATTTTTTAAATACTTTTGCCAAGAACAAGTGTCTCTAAAGAGCCTTCATAATGATCAATAACTTAGGAAGCTATTTTTAGCAAATGAAAACGTAATTTACTCAACATTAACTGTTTCATTCACTTAAATAACAGTTGTTCCCTCCACCCATTGATCCGTTCTGTTTACATGCAGTCAAATCTGCTTGTGCTTAGGAGACTGGCGCCAAATATTAGTGTCATTAACATACGCCTTGCACCTCCTTCTCTATTAGCTAGCTTTGTATGCACTTAGCTGTCAATTCTGTGCGCTTAGTATAGATTCAGGAAACCACCTTCATTAATCGTTCGATATTGATAAAATTGTGTCGGTTACGCAGTTTTTTCCTTTCTTTTCATGCTGTTATGCACCGCATGACGAGTCATTCTTTATAGCCACAGAAATGAGAAAAATCTTTTAGTAAATCTCGGGAATGGAAGGTGCTCAAAGAAGTTATTCGTTAGTACGTGGGGTTCCTTTTTTTTTTCTTCCCGAGGGACTTATTTGTAAATCTGATGTTTACAAACGTAGATCAGTAAATATTTTTAGCAGAAAGTAATTTTAAAAAGACAAAAACTGGGGACTGGTTTTTCGGTCCAGACCTGTTTCCTTCCCCTGTAGAAATTAAAACTGTAAATATGTCATCAAAGAATTTTTAATCTACTCTAAATCCGTGAATGTAGTTTTTCGAGAGATACATAGAAAAATAATGTGTATTAAACAAAATTTGATTAATTTATATGAAAATGAACAAATGACTTCAGTTTTTTTTACCCCAAATATGTGCATTCCATCTATAAATACAAAATTATCACATGAAACTAATATGCAAAAATAACAATTTAAAGAATTACTTTGATTCAAGATAATTTTTTTTTAAATCCATTAAAATGGGTATAATTGTTGTGAAACATTGAAACCTGTTTTATTACGAGTGCTCTTAATATTAACTTAGAATCGTAGAGCCATTCTTGAGATAAATTGAAACTATAAAAACAATGCTTATTATAAGTTAAGTTATGTATTGGAAAGAGTTTTTAAAGTTATTCTAATAGTTCGTAAGCTCTAATCTAATTCAAAGAAAAGCCAATAAATAAACTAATTGCACATGGGTGGAAATATACCAAACTAAATGCTAACTCAAGTACTGTCTATGTAGCTCAATGTATTTACGACTTGAGCTTCCGTATAGACTCAACTAATTAATTTAGACATTTCTTCTGTTAAAATACTTGAGTTTTCCAATAAAGAACTAATATTTTACCATGTATAATATAAATGTAGTGTAGAACTATGTATACTAAATCTTTTCTTTAGGTTGTAGACTATATTGAACAGAAGTTGATTCACTTGTATTCACGTGGCTTTAAAATTGGTTGAATTATTTTAATTCAACCTATTTGAATTAAAATTTCTGAATTTAGTTGGATAATCAACAAGTGTAATTATTACCTTAAACACTATACTTTGGTTTCGTCCATGACTTCTTTTCCTTAGCATCTCAAACTGCTGTTCTTCAATTTGGTCTTTGATCCTACAAAACCCTCTTACACACACAGCATGACTATGCCTTTCTGTATGGCCTTTCAAAAGGTTCAGCCCAATGAAGAATTGAAAATGGTTCCTATTTTAATATTGATTGGTACAGTAAGAGTATTTGGATTTGTGGTAATGAGCAATGCCTTAGAAAACTTCCCTAGTTTGCTTTGAATGTCTATTATAGATGGAATGCAAACACCTGTGTTTTATGTAATAAATGTATTGCAATAAATGTTTTTGTATCTAATACTTTTCTTATTCCCTCCAGGCCCAAAAGAACACTAAATAGCAAAAAGTATGGGGTTGATCTCATCCGCTATACACACACCATCACCACAGTATTACATTGTTCTACGAAAGTAGATGGCAAGTATATTCCTAATTATTTCACATTACTATTTTCAAATGTATTTGATTAATTGAAGATATGCGTCAGAAATTGCACTTGCTTTGTTCCATGTTCACAATCACTCAGTCTGCTGAATGAATGTTGTGTTGCTTGAAAAGACTCATATGAAATTAGCTAGCAAAACATTTGGGATGAACCAACAAGCCTAAATGACTTACTGTGACGTGCGTCTTGTTTGGTTTGTAAACCTCCTTTATTACACACATGTGAGAGAACACTTTGAGATATTTTTGGTATCTAACATATGACAGATACTGCGAGCGCTGCTTCTGATTGGTCAATCCATGGTGATGACCCGAGGTCACGGTGTTGGCACTACTTTTGTCATTCATAAGTTACAACTAAACTTCATTCATTACTTTCACAAGCAGGTAGAATGTAGCCATGTAATTAAACAAACATACTATCTTTTTTATACCAGATATCACTTAAAGTCATATACACATAAAATATAAACATTTCTGGTGGTAATTCAATTTTTTGTTGCGTTAAACAGTCATCAGTTATCAGTCATTTCACCTGAAAACTTAGCGCTATAAAGTCGGACTATCTTCCTGCGGCATGACATCTTTTACAGTTACACATTGTGACGTCACTGATGTGAAATCAAGCTGTATTCATGCGCGCTTCAACACGATGTGAAGAATTTAGTTATTGGGTTAATAAAATATGGTCGTTTATTCTTGTGTAATAAATAAAATACCAAACTCATTCCCTATGGATACCGTATTTATTACAACTCGTGGCTTGTAAACGTATCTAACGAGCTTTCGCTCGTTAGATACGTTTACAAGCCACTCGTAATAAATATGGTATCCATAGGGAACTCGTTTGGTATTCTCTATATACACTCTGGTACATAGATACATGAAGAGCTAAGTGGAAGGAAAGAAAGGTACCAGGATTCTCTCAGTAACAGGGAGGAGCACGATACCAATTCTTGTGATCTATGCTGGTTGTCGAGCTGTAGTGAAATATATTGTCAGTTTGCTTTGTTCATTAATCTGTTCATGTTTAATCAGAAATTGTACTTTTGGTGTTGTTTAGCTTCCCTCATGTTAGCAGGGTTATGATCAAAAACATACCTGCCATTACAACCCTGTCTTTTGGTGTAGTGTGTCTAAGACCATATTATCCATTGTCTTTATATTTTATGATGGTGTGGAGGCGCAATGGCCCAGTGGTTAGGGCAGCGGACTCGAGGTCGTAGGATCGCGGTTTCGATTCCCAGACCGGGCGTTGTGAGTGTTTATTGAGCGAAAACACCTAAAGCTCCACGAGGCTCCGGCAGGGATGGTGGTGATCCCTGCTGTACTCTTTCACCACAACTTTCTCTCACTCTTACTTCCTGTTTCTGTTGTACCTGTATTTCAAAGGGCCGGCCATGTCACTCTCTGTGTCACGCTGAATATCCCTGATAACTACGTTAAGGGTACATGTGTCTGTGGAGTGCTCAGCCACTTACATGTTAATTTCACGAACAGGCTGTTCCATTGATCGGATCAACCGGAACCCTCGTCGTAACCGATGGAGTGCTTCCCCATAATATGATGAGAGAGATTTGATTTATATTTCTGGCTTGTACAGTGGCCATGTAGAGGCCTGTCATGTTAGTCATAGCAAGTGGTATGTGACTTTTTTGTTTCTTTGGAATTTATTAGGTATAGCTGACAACTTTGTCCAGGGAAACAATACACCAGGCAGGTGTTTTAGTATGAATTTATGTTGTTTAGGTTCAACTGGAGGACGTAGTGGCATAAGCACCTTGCTACTATTTGGAATGAGGCTGACTTATCTATTTAAAATTATTAAAATTCTGTTTCAATTTTTTTTTTTTTTCTTGATGTTAAACGATGACGACTGTGTGGTCTTCAGATGCATTTAATTTAAAGTAGCTCTTCAAAATTTCACAATGACCAGCACTTTTAATTAAGTTCTCAGTTTGCTTTTTATAGGCTAAATGAATTTACAATATAATTTGAGGAATGCTCTTGTTAATGGTGCTTCAAGTTTGTCTGATTTAAGTAAATGGAAACAAAGTTTTTACAAATAATTATCCAGTAGAATATTTCCTTGCAATAGTTGTTTTAGAACATAAAATCCTGACGAGAAAAATTAACTCACCCAAGAAAGGAAGCTGTAGCCAGCTGCTATGTTGGTAGTGTGTTAGATAATTGTTTGAAGGGTAATGTGTTGTGTTTAAGGCCAAGCCACATTACCTAGCCATAACTGCGAATAGGTTGTGGGTGCATTTTATAAGTCTAAGGGCTTAGAAGGCTGTTTTGTATTACAGTTCATCTCATGAAATTCACTGCAATTAGAAATCCTTTACCAGGTAAATATGCTTAACTATATTAGGAATTTCTACAATATATGATAGAATCTCATTTTGCTGAAAGCAGATTTAAGGTATACTTTTGCTACAATTTAAACGCCTAATTTTGTTTTTCTCTATCTGCCCATGTGGTAAGAAGTCTACTTCCTAACCATATGGTTCCAGGTTCAGTCTTTCTGTGAGACACCTTGGGCAAATGTCTTGTTGTATAATCTCAAGCCAACTAAAGCCTTGTGAGTGGATTTGGTTGACAGTAACTGAAGGACGCTCATTGTATATATGTATGTCTGTGTTTGTCCCCAACTGTTGTTGGTGTGTTTATGTCCCCGTAGCTTAGTAATTCAGCAAAAATGACTGATAGAATAAGTAGAGGTTTAAAAAAATAAAGTACTGGGGTTGATTCATTCAACTAAAAATTCTTGGGGCAGTGCCCCTGCATGACCACAGTCTAATGACTGAAACAAATAAAAGATAAAAGATGTCTGCTATTCATTTAGCTGTATTTTCTGTTACAAAAGTTTTATATGTTTGAGTGGTTGACTAAATTTTTTGTGGTATTTATGTTCTGTGTTCAAATATGGCTGGGCTTGAATTCAACATTCATCTATATCTCCTTCCTACAGATGTCTAGATTTGTACCAAAGTTATAAATCCATATATATATATATATATATATATATATATATATACATAATTAATGATATCAGGGTAATAAAGATTATAAAAATTTTTACTATCAGTGGCCTAACATATAGAAAAATTAGTCAATAGACTATATATTATTCATATAAAATGCAGTGTACGTTTCAACATATTAAGAGGTATCCATCATAGGACTCCCTTACACTTAGATGGTAAATGTTTTTATTTTTCATTCTCTTCGAGAATTTATCCCTAATTAGTGGTTTGGACTTCAGCTGTTCTTTCTAGTGTAAGGGAGTCCTATGATGGAAACCTCTTAATGTGTTTAAATGTACACTGTATTTTATATATACACACATATGGGTGACGGTGGGGGGTAGCTTTTTTTCTAAACATGTTCTACTTAAAACATGATTGTGCTAGTTTTTTTTAATCAAGATTTTTTTATTATTTGTATTTATTATGAATGTTTTCTACAGTTCATTTGAAGCAACAAAGTTCTTAAATATATTTAGCCAAGACCATCATAGTTTATCACCTTGATAAGTGATTGTAGTTGCAGTCATCAGTTGCAATGGGGTTTGTGCTTTGCTAGTGGCAGGTTTATCATTTTTATAGTTGGTTTTTCTTTTTATAGAGGTACCCTGAAACTAGCAAACCCTAGTCACTCCCTGACTACTTCAACAGTTTGTCATGAAAACATAATATCCAAAGTAGGGGTGGGTAAAAAAAAGTTCAGGGAACTATTACCTCTTGATAATAAAAGGCTTCTCTCTCCAAGTGTAGAGCAGAAAGTATGATGCTTGTGTACAAAATATGATGGTGCATAATGCTGTGTGTGTGGCTCGAAAGAAATTAGATGCTCTACTGAATGTGTGATATCCGGTGGAATGACAATATATGTGAGCTGTAAGAAATAGGGCAGAGGATTCATAGTGTAGAAAAGAGAAGCTTTCTCAGACTTGGATATGTGATGCATTTGAAAGAGAACAAATATATGAAAAAGAGTCTTGTGATCCAAATGAACGGAACCTGCAGAAAGGTAGATGTAGGAAGAAGTTTTGATATTTAATCACAGAATAATAGGTCTCACAAAGACATTGACAAGGGACTGTAACAATTGGAGAGACTGTAAAGTAGTACAACAAAGCAACCCACTATTGAAAAGCAAACATAAAGAAGCAATGATTAAAGATTAAGCAATCCAAGTGTACAAAGCCTGTAGAACTCGTGGAAAGAAGTTGTGAGGGATGATCTTGGGGTTTTTCAACATCACAAAGATGACAAGGGATCACAGCAAGTATGATACACCATACTGGAGATTAGACATAAAATGATAATGATGGTGTATATATATTAGATTAATCTAATTAATTATTGAATTCTCAGAGACGAAACAATTTTTTTAAACGAAAAGTCATATGTGAATCAACTTCTTATGCCCAACATTTCTCTCAGGGCACTTACACTCTGTTGTGTGTGCACACTGACATTACACATCCAGCGGATCATGCTAGCTTCATTTCTTTAGAGCCTATGTATGTCTTCAGCAGTCACGGCCCATGTTTCACTGCCATGAAGCATGGCAGTTCATACACATGCATCACACAATCTACCTTTCACTCTGAGCAAGAGACCCTTTGTCACCAGTAGGCTATTCTTATTCTAGTGGTAATGCTCTCTGAGCATCCACCCCCCACCCATCCCCTCTACAGACTTGGTCACCTAGGTAGTGGAAGCTATCAACTACTTCTATATTTTCCCACTGGCATGTTATGGGATCTGTTTTCTGAGCATCTGTGGTGTTTAGTGCCCCTGTGCATCTGCCGCACACAAAAACGGATTTGCTAAAAGTGATTCAAATGGCACCTGTGTATAAAAAATATCAATATATTTAACTGGAATGGTTGTGGCAGTGTGAGCTAGTAATCTAAATGGATAGCATATGAGTGTCATGCTATGAGTTAGTTAAGAGATACTACTTGGGGTTTTAAGCAGTTCACATGTGAATAAAGGAAATTTTATAAGGTGAGTTGTATCATCTGAGATCAGATGATACAAAGTAAAAAAATGAAAAGGTGTGTGTGCATATTTACAGTTTTATATGAGAATATTAAAGTGATTGTTCAGTATGTGCTAACTGAGAAGTAACTTCTAGTATGTGTGTTTATACTTTACTAATTATACCTCTAAATACATAGCATGCTTTCAAATAGTGACAATTGCATGTTCACTTGGTATTGCCAGTATCCATCTAGATGATGAGCATAGAATCATAGTATAAATTTAAGGGTGTAGTTCCTTAAATATAAATACACACTTGTACTTCAACACTCATGCCTCATCATCTGGCAATTTCTGCAACTGGGCTGATTCTATATTGCGATAATTTTCATTTTTCTTTTGAACTCAAAAGTGTAACATCAAGTCTGAGAAACTCCACTCTATATACTATAGGTTCATGCTTGTATTACTCATGAGAGGTTGCACCACTAAATGCTATTGCAATTGGCTTGTTCCAAAAGAGTTTAACTTCCATGATGCTATCACATCAACACTCAAAATACAGTGTCAATAACAGTAGCAATACAGACACACAACACTTATGTTGTTTTGTAAACAGAGGTGAGAAAAAGTAAATAATAAAAAGGATAACTAGATAAATATATATTATAAAAATTTAGTTAAAAAGTTGTTTCTTGAGAAGCAGATTGAGATTACTTTTAATTGCTGCCTCACAGTTGGTAGGCAATTTCTGAACATGTTTTGTTCTCAAGACAAATAATGGCATGTGGACTTAACTGCACAAGCTAGGAATCTACTCATAAAACTTGAATTATTAATTATTGCCTCTTTTGAATCGTATTTTAACTCTAACAGTATATCTAAAGAGAGCTGAAGCGAGATCCTTGAGGAAAACTCAAACTTTTTTTTCTATGGTTAAGAAGCTCACTTTGCAATCACGTGGTTTTAGGATCAGTCCCATCATGTGGCACCTTGGGCAAGTGTCTTCTACTATAACCCGAGGCTGATCAAGTCCTTGTGAGTAGCTTTAATAGACAGAAACTGTGGAATTCTATTATCATCATTATTTATCATCCCTTTTTCCATGCTGACATATCAGATGGTTCAACAGGAACTAATGATCCAGAGGGCTGCATTGAGCTCAAATGTCTGCTTTGGTATGGTTTCTACAGCTGGATGCCCTTCTTAATGTCAACTACTTTTACAGTGTGTACTGGGTGCATTTTTCATAGCACCAGCTATGAAGTCACCAACTGCTCACAAGACAATATCCTTCAACTGAGTGTGGTATAGTATTGAAAGATGTGAAAGTATAATAGAGACAGGAACAGGTGTCTTTCTGAGAGGTTGAATACATGTCTTCCTCAGTTGGAAAGAGGGGAGGGCACACCCTCAAGGTACAAGGTCAATATGAGAGAAAAAGAGCAGGTATTGAAGATATCTAGTATTGGTTTGTTTATGTCTCATAATGTAGCAGTTCTGCAAAAACAGACTGATAGAGTAAGTACCAAGCTTAATAATAAAATAAGAACTCTGGTTAATTTGTTCACCTAAACCTTTCAAAATGGTTCCCTAACATGGCTGCAATCCAATGATTGAAGCAAGTAAAAGATAGTACATTTTATGATGAAAATACACATTAATTTTGGAAGAATAATCAAGTTTTCAAATGGAAAGACTGGTTTCTGGATTCTTAGATTGTGGTTAACTCCACCAATTTACCATAGACAGGTGCTTAGAAGTAGTCAGGTTATTTGACATGTTGGTCCTAGTTTGACAACTGTTTAAAATTTAATTTAGTTTTTTAACAATAAGATCTTATTGATTTCATGTGACTGATGTGTCAGTGTGTAGAATTATTTATCTAAATACCAGTTTTTCTTCTTCAGATACAATCAGATACTTATCACTCCATGATAATAAGTACATCAGATATTTTCCTGGACATTCAAAAAAGTAAGTAAACACTTAAATTTTGAAGTTATATTTAATTTGTTTAATGATAGTAACTATTTAAGGTAGTTTAACCCATTAGCATTCAAACTGACCATATCTGGCCAAAATATTTTGCTTCTTTTATGTTCAAACTGGCCAGATCCAACATTTCACAATTTTACAGTGTCATAGTAAAAATGAACAATCACAGCATTGAAATTTCAAAGCTATGAGATAATGTATGATTAATTCAAGACAATGTGAATAAATAAGCATTAGATTTGACAGAGTAATCTGAATACTAATTGGTTAAATTATAATGAGGAAATTTTTAATTAGTTATAAATGTTATTGCAGTAATTTTCAAGTAAATAATTTATGTAATACTTAAGAAGTACTAAATATTTGTTTCCAATAAAATTGCATTTTTAAATTCTCTATATTGCTCATATGTGGTTTTCTTTTATTGTATTAGGGTAGTTACATTATGTATGTCTCCAATAGACGACACGTTCCTTTCTGGCTCATTAGATAAAACGATTCGTTTGTGGGATCTGCGTTCTCAAAACTGCCAGGTAGTGTTTACACATTTTTTGTTTTTCTTTCTTTCTTATTCAGTCTTGTTTATTATTTCCATTAGAATTTCACAACTCTGATTTAATTTGATAAATTAATTATTAATTTTTAATTATTTTTCAGGGATTAATGCACTTACCAGGTCGGCCTGTTGCAGCATTTGATCCTGAAGGTTTGATATTTGCTGCTGGCATTAATTCTGAGTGTGTCAAGCTGTATGATCTTCGATCATTTGATAAGGTGATTAACATTTAATTATTTGTTGATCAAGTTTGTGCTAGAAGTACTACTAACTTTATAAATTGTTTTTGTTTTTTTTAATTCAAGTAATTATTACTTAAGAATTCTGTATATCATCATCATCCATCTGTTTTCCATGCTGGCATGGGTTGAACGGTTTGACTAGTGCTGCCCAGCCAGAGAGCTGTTCATGCTCCAGTTGTCTGTTTTGACATGGTTTCTATAGCTGGATACCCTTCCTGATGCCTATCACTTTACAGTGTGCTGAGTGCTTTTTACATGCTACCAATATGAGTGCTTTTACATGGCACTGACACCTGCAAGATAAAGGTCTCTCAGCTGGGAGTGGGAGTGGGGGCATGGTTATAAAAGACATACCCTTATGTAGTTGGATGAGGAGAGATGTGTGAAGAAGTGCCACTCCCAGGAATCTGGGAGTGTGCTTGAGGAGACCTGTTGAGTCAAGTACATCAACATAAAAAAAAAAGTCAAATGGAAATTGTAGTTGTGATATTCATGCCAGTGGCACGTAAAAAGCACCATCCGAACCTGGCCATTGTCAGTACCGCCTTGACTGGCGTCCGTGCCGGTGGCATGTAAAAAGCATCAACTGATCGTGGCCGTTGCAGCCTCCTCTGGCTCCCGTGCCAGTGGCACAAAGAAAGCACTCATTACACTCACGGAGTCGTTGGCATTAGGAAGGGCATCCAGCTGTAGAAACACTGCCAGATCAGACTGGAGCCTGGTGCAGCCTCCTGGCTTCCAGATCCCGGTCGAAACGTCCAACCCATGCTAGCATGGAAAACAGGTGTTAAACAGTGATGATGATGATAGAACTTAGCTATGGTAAACAAACACAACCAAGAAATGCCATTAATATTTCTGCCGTTCTATTATTTTCAGGGTCCCTTTACAACATTCAAATTGAATCAGGATAAGGACTGTGATTGGACTGGTATGAAATTTAGTCCTGATGGTAAATTAATTCTGATTTCAACTAATGCTCAAGTGATTCGCTTGATAGATGCTTTCCAAGGAACTCCTTTGCACACATTCACAGTAAGTGTGATCTCTTTTCATGTACTTTTACCATTCCTCTAACTATTACATCTTGCAAACAATTCCTTTTATATTCTAAGCAAAATACTAACTTTAAGTATTGTCATTAGAGGAAAATAATTGATATAGAATTTTACTTTTGTTGTCAAGAATATTTTTTAAAACTAGGCTGTTGAAAAGATTATGCTTTTATATTTCTTAATATATTATGTTGTCTATTTGTATTTGAATATTTTAATATAACTTTTGACTTTGCTTTGTTACTTTCCTAAAGCATAGGTTTCTAAGAATCAGGAGAGTAGGATAAATAAGGATACTACTGAAAAGAATCAAAATATATTTTAAGGATCATCCTAACTAATTGCTACCAACCATATTAATGTATTCAGTCATTGAAATATTGTATTGATATCTCATGCAATTTGTATGTAAATTTCTTTTTAGGGACACATTAATAACAAAGGAATCCCATTAGAAGCTTCTTTCAGTCCAGATTCTCAGTTTGTTTTTTCTGGTGAGTAACAACTAATCTGTCTACAGTGCTTATGACATTTTGTCAAAAGCAATGTTGAAGGGATGTGCTTTTATGAGTACATAATGAAAATTTGAAAATTATTCTAAAAAATCAGCTCTATATTTAGAGCATCATTACATGGATGTAAAAAGGATTATATGCCATAATTAGATGTCTCAATAAATGCATTTACTTGTAGAGAAATGATACTTGTTAGAAATGCTATTTGTTAATTATCTTTTTATTATTAATGGTTCTACAAAATTAATAAAATTTAGATCTAAAGTATTTTTAATGAATTGCTTATATTGTTGCTTTAGCCTTTTTGGTTTTCAAAATATTGTAAAAGAAATCAATTCATTTTAGTATATTTTAAACCCTACTTGTAAATTTATTTTAAAAATATTTTGTTGTAAAATATCCATTTTCTTTTTTCTTTTCCAATTTATTTTTAGGATCTACCGATGGTAAAATCTATTGTTGGAGCACAGAAACAGGCAACAAAATTGCCATGCTCAGTGCTGACCATCCAGGTCCAGTTCAATGTGTCCAGTTCAACCCTAAATATATGATGTTAGCGACGGCATGTACAAACATGGTAAGTACAGCTGTGTTATTTTGCATGTTTCTTATCAAAATAGTTTCTGAATTATTTCCCAAATTTGTTGTGTTTATATGTCAATTAATCCTTGGCATAGTGGCATTATAAGTAAGAATGAATTACTGTTAGAAATAAATGTTCATGTGTGTTTGTGAGTGAGAGAGAGAGGTGGGGGAGCAACAGCACAACATCAGTTCTGTTTGGGAAATCACCTTGAAAAGTAGGAAGTGAATTGGTAAAAATTCGATACAATGCAGTCAGTGCAAGCAGTGGGTACACCAAAAATGTGGGATCTCTAGTAAGCTGACGGATAACTAGAACTTCTCATGTGATAGATGTTCAATGAGGGAAGGTTTACTGAGGATCTAGCACTGTAGGTAGTTGTAGTAAAAATATAGTAGAGCAGAGGGAACAAGTTCAAAATGCTGTTTTGCTTCTATTGCAACTAGGGGAGATAGTAATGGTAATTGCTGATGTAAAGTATAAAAATTAAATGAATCAAAACTATACGTTTAATATTTTAGTAAACTTGCTCTACCTTAGCACAATTTGCCAATATGGAATTTTATTTTACTTATAAAATGAATAAGTCTATTTGGAAGTTTTCCATCTCATTTGTTATTTTTACAACTAATTACTACTCTATTGGTTTAATGTAATTGTTACTGAGTGGGATCATGTACAAATATTGTATATTGGTAATATACATTGCTTGTCCATTGCTTTCTTGTAAAAAAAAACCCTTAGTACTCTGCCCTCCCTTTTATTGACTATTTAGTTAGTACTGGGAAAAATACCCAGCTGACAGAAATTAGTTACAACAATTTCTCTAAAAATACAAATTTTTGCAACCATCCAATCCATGTTAGCAAAAAATAAGGATGAAATACACAATCATCATCATCATTGTTTAACGTCCTCTTTCCATGCTGGCATGGTTTGGATGGTTTCACTGAGGACTGGCAAGCCAGGAGGCTGCACCAGGCTCCAATCTGATCTGGATGCTCTTCCTAACACCAACTACTCCAAGACTTTAGTGGGTGCTTTTTACGTGCCACCGGCAAAGGGGCCAGTCAGAAGGCACTAACATCAACCACACTCAAATGGTACTTTTTACGTGTCACTGGCACTGGCCCCACTTGAATGGTGATTTTTATGTGCCACTGGCACATTTAAGAAAAAGAATAAATCAAATAGAAATATTGCTTTCAAATTTTGGCACAAGGTTGGCAATTTCAGGGGAAGGGGTAAGTCAATTGCATTGATCCCATACCTGGTACTTATTTTATCAACCAGGAAAAATAAAAGGCAAAGCCAACCCTGGTGGCATTTGAACTCAGAACGTAAAGTCAAGAAATGCTGCTAAGCATTTTCTCTGCCATCTCACCACCTGAAATCAGATAGAAATATTAACAGAAAAGTATTCTTATTGTCATGTAGACTTCTTCCTTAACTGTAATTTGAGGGGGTTGTTTGTTTTTTTTACCCTGTGCAAATGAGGTGTACTGTATAACTCACCATCTTGTCTCAAAAAGCATTTTATAGTTTCCTTTCTCAGGATAATGAAAATACTGAAATAAATCATTATTTACATTTGACAGATATTTGTTCTCATCTTGTTTGTTGTTAACACGTTTTGGCTGATATAACCTCCAGCCTTCATCAGGTGTCTTGGGGAAATTTTGAACCTGGGTTCTCATTCTTTAGGTATTTTCGATGTTGCTGTTATTATTCAGGTCACTGCCTGGAATTGAACTCAGAATCTTGGGGCTGGTAGTCTGTGCTCTTAACCACTACACTATATACCCTTGAATTTTAGGGCTTATAAATCTAATATTTTCCTATCCTTCATTACCAGTTCCTATATGCTATTCATATCTGCACTCAGTCCGTTTAGGAGGTTGTTGTGTCCAGCATATGTGCTGCTTCTTTTAGTTTCCGTATTTTCCAGTGGTTCTATGTCTATTATTTTAACTTCATCCCACAGGAGGATGAAGTTAAAATAATATACATGATCAGTTATACCCGATTTATCAATATCTCCTCATGTTACAGCTTTGTGATGTTCGTCTACCCTTATTTCGAGGGGGCGGCATGTTTCGCCTTTATATAACCTACCACAGCTGCATGGGAGTACACGCAGTTTTTGGTCCATATTCTCTTCTATTGGTGGTTTTACCCAAAGGAGATATTTGCAAAGTGTTGTATTACTCAGATGTCATATGGGCCACATATCTTTTTCGGAGAAGCCTTTTACATCGGGTAGACAGTTTATTGGTTTCGTCCTCTCTTTTCTTCATAACTGGGGTAGTTGTCGCTCAATAGATTGTTATTGAGCTTGGTTATTTCTTTGTGGTGGATATCACGATCACTACTTATATTCTTTGCTCGATGTTTTAGGCACTGAGCAATTCCTCTCTTTACACTGTGTGGATGGGAATTGAAATTAAGGTATTGTTGAGTGAAGGTCGTCTTGCGGTATACAGATGTCTTGAATCCATACTTGGTGCATGTTATTAATACGTCCAGGAATGCTAGCTGATTGTCTTTTTTCCTTTTCCATTGTGAACTGTATGGATGGCTTTATTGAGTTCACATGATCTAACAGCATTTGGACATCTTCCTGGTGGGGCCAGAGAATAGAGGGGTCATCATCATATCGCAGCCATAGGGTTGGTTTTAGTGGTGTTGATCCTAAAGCCAAATTCTCAAAGTATTCCATGTATTTATTGGTGATAATGGCGAACCCATAGCTAAACCCTCTTCTTGTCGATATATATCAGTGTCCATTCTGAAATAGGGTGGTTTCTACACAGAAAGTCAACATTCCATCAAGTTTCTTATTGGTATACTAGTACATTCTTTTAGATGGGTGTCTGTCACTAGTTTTTCTTGAATCACCGATAGTGCTTCACCAGTGACCTGAATAATAATAATAATAATAATGACAACATTGAAAAATACCTTAAGAATGAGAACCCAGGTTCGAAATTTCCCCAAGACGTCTGATGAAGGCTGGAGGGTATATCAGGCGAAACATTGTGCTAACAACAAACAAGATGAGGACAAATATCCATCAAATATAAATAATGTACATAATTCCTCATCTCTTAAATACAGGGATTTTACGATAGATGATACAGGCATTTATATTTCTGACGTCAACAATAGTATACTGTAATCAAAGGGAAAGAAATTATGTAAGCAAATGGAGTGGTCAATGTTACACTATAAATAATACCAGGAAGAAGCAAATATTTTGTTTCTTTGCTGTTAATATTTTAATTCTTTGTTGCATGTATTCATATTTTATACAGCTTCTCTTTTACTTTCTTTCACTATTTGTGTGCATTACATTTTACTCAAAAATACTATATTATTTTAAAATTATTCATTATTGAATGATAATTTAACAAGCAAATCCTAAACTTTCATGAGGCATGATGACACTATCATTATATTTTCAAGTATGCGATTACTTCTACAGTATTTAGTCTGTAAATATTGCTGAGAATTTTGTTGTCTTGATAAAATTCAAGCATTAAGAAGTATTTATTTATGAGGTGCATTATTTACCTCAAGAACCTAAGTAGGATGTTTGTGTTATTCAGATGTATGGGGTTGTAAAAGGAAATGAGTCATAAAACTCACTAATTTATGGGAGAGAGGAGAATAAAGAAATTTTGTGGCCAAAATTCCTTTTGTATTCACACCTTAAATGGAATAATATTGCTTCAAGTAGGATTTGAAACTTAACTTTAAGGTGTTTGCCTTTTGCTATATGTCACTGACTAGTTAGTTGCCCTGCTCTAGCAAAATAATTCTGTGAGCAGGGTGTTTTTTTTTATGTACAAACATGAATATAATCAAATCAAATCAAATCCTAGCAGTGGTGGAATTTGAATTTAGAAAGAAAAAAATATTAACTAGACACTGTATAAATATCTGATCAGAATATTTACACCCTTTGTGGTAACTGAATAATAAAAATAATAATACTAAAAGTTGTAATCCCAGTACTCTTAATTCTTACTTCTAACTTAATTCTATACTTCTAACCAAAATACATTCCTTATGCATTTCAGTTAAATTTTATAATAATCATGAATTTAGACTGGTTTCATAAAACAACTTTTTTTTTATTTAATGTGATGTTTGGAACACAATTTAACTAAAGGTTCTTAACCAAATCTAAAATTATTTAAATTCTGTTTGAACACCACCAAAGAATAAGTCCTAGGGTCGATTTGTTTGACGAAAGGCGGTGCTCCAGCATGACTGCAGTCAAATGACTTAAACAAATAAAAGAATATACATATATGTATAGAAGTAAAAACTACTGCCGTCACTAACAACCACGAAAGAATGGAAAGCAGATTAACCTCAGTGGGATATGGACTCAGAGTGCAGAGAGCAAAGCATTCTGTTTACCAATCAGTCCTGTTCTCTCTCTCTCTCTCCCCTATGGTAAAAGACACTTGCCAAGGTGTCATGCATTGGGATTCTACCTGAAACCACATGGTTAAAAAGTAAGCTTCCCTCCCAACCATATGGTTTAGCATTCAGTTCCACTGCATTCCACCTTCAGCCATTGTCTTCTTTTAGAGCCCCAGGTTGACTAAGGCCTTGTGAGTGGATTTGGTAGAAGAAATTAAAAAGAAGCCCATTATATATATGAGCATATATGTGTGTTTGTGTACCTTGTCTTGACATGTGGTGGCTGTAAAACAAGCATCACCATCATACAGGTGAATTTTCCCGTTTCTAATTTTCCATAAAAATACGTCTGACCATAGGGAATGTGTGTGTGTGTGTGTGAGAGAGAGAGAGAGAGCATGCATGAATGTTCCTATTCTATGTAAACAATATGCCCTGTAGCTCTGCACTTTCAAACCCAATGGAAAAAGTGGGGAAAAATTCTGTACTTCAAAATCAGAATAGGATTGATAAGAGGAAGGATATCTGTGAAAATAGTCTCAATAATTTTTGATCTAATCCATTGCCAGTATGGAAAACCAGACATAAAACATGAACAAATGAACACAGAGATATTTGCTTTTAATTGCTTGCAGTTATGTCTAATTTGAAGTTGGTAATTCTCATAAATATTTTTTTTTTTAAATATTCATGTATTAAATGTATTTTCAGGCTTTCTGGCTGCCGTATGTAGATGAGTGAAATATGACAGATACAAGAAAGATTTTTAGCCCAGCTTTAATCCAGCAATGACAGGCAACAGCTACCAGCACCTTCAGAACAGATGTACATAAAAATTCTCACATACTTCAATTATCATTTAACTTCATTCACCATTAGTGTTGTTTTTGGCTGTTAAGTCTCGCAAGAGACTAATTCTGGACTTTCTTATTTCTTGTTGCTCTCACACTTGCTAGAGCTGAATATTGAACTCTAAGTTGAATGGTCTCTTCATTGTTGTCGAACAAATATCCATCTTCCTTTACATGCGCCATCTTAGTTGTTCAGTAGCAGCTGCTAGGTGCACTGAGCACCTTCTATAACCCTGTGTGGTGTCCCCTTGCTATCCTGATTATTCTTTGCAGTTTCCTTTTTGGAAATAAATGTAATATGTGTGTACTGATTTCTTTTCTAATAATCATTATTTTTAGTTTCATAACATCTCTTGGTTGTATGATCAGTTTGATTCTGATGGAAGAGTGCACAGCAAACTAGTGATTATCTGAAGGTAGCTATGCGTTGAACTGCCTTGATCTCTGTAAAGTCTATTATATAGACAGGAGATTATTGTACTGTTATGATTAGTTTCTGTATTGTATGATTCACACCGTCATTCATTACATTACATACCAGTAGACATCATTTATTCAGCATTATTCTACTAACTATATTAAGCATTTAGAAATATTAACAAAAAGTGTAAAGGAAATAACACCAAGATTAAAAATCAGTCTTTTGTGATAGTGACATGTGGATCATTGCTTGAACAATATAGTTGGAATAATTCACCCTGCTATTTTGACCTTTAGGTTTTGGTAAAGTAAAACTTCAGATGGTTTGTCTTACATTAGTTGACTGTGATTGTGCAGTGGCTAGGTTACTGTAAATTGTAGACTTAATTTATTTTACCTGTGATTGAAATAGACATAAAGTTTTTTTTTTCTTCTTATACAGTATTTATTCTCAATAAATATTTAAGACAAATCTACTTAACTCTCTTTATTACTTAGGTACTTTTATTATATAGATAGTAGTAACTTACATTTATCTTCAATATTAATTTTCTTGTAACTTCAATCCAGTTGGTCTTTTCTCTGTTGAGAGTTGGGGGGTTCATTACTAACCAATATCTGGGTAAATAGTTAGCCCCTATGGCACTGATCCACAAAAGAAGGCAATACTGAACACAGTCCATTATCTGAAACGGGGCTATGGCTATATCATTTTCTCTTGTGTAGCATATTTAAATTGTAGTATATATTTTAACATTAAAAGTAAAGCTTTTTGAAAAGTAACTATTTCTCTTTCAAATTAGTAAAACAAAATATTTAGAAATATTTATCCACAAGTTGTTGATATAATCTTTATTCCTGTATTTCTCTTTAGCTTGTTGACTCTACTCTATTAAACACCATATAGTTAATAACTTAAAGTATTTTGCTATTATAATTCAATTCATTTGTTAGAAGATAGCTTATTTTCAAAATCTACAGTTCGAATTCTTAACTTCAGTTTGAAACATTTCTATTCAAAACATAGTAATGCACTGTCAAGTTTTATATGTAATAGACAAATAAGACTTTCATATAGTGAATTAAATAGGTTACTAGATCTAGAGATTTTATTTTCAAGTGGAGCAGGACAATAAGTAGCTTTTTTTTTTTTTTTTATCTTCAAATTTATTAGATGTATTATATCTGATTGAAATGTGCTTTCTATTATACTAATCTAAAACCTTACACTCACCTTTCTGTGCTTTTTATTCTGGTCTTTTAAAACTTTTTGCAAGTATTAATGTAATCAGTTGACTCAGAGCAAATAAGGAACAACCAATATTAGTGCATGAATTGTATATCCCAATCACTATTAACCACATCTAAACACTATGTATCTAAATTTTCTTAATTAATTTTGATATATACTTGAATCTCACATACAATTATTTTTTCAACCAGAATAATGTCTGGAAACATTCTGAAATGTATAAAAGAGTTTTCTAAGACTAAAATTGTTTCTAATAGGGTAGCCATTTTGGTATCCAAGGTTCAATTTATATTCAAATTTTGCTAGAAGGAAGAAAAATTATGTTAAGTTACAAATTGTTTTTTGGCAAGTGTGCTAATAATAAAAGTTAATATTATAATACTAATATCAGATGTTTGTAAGTATTACATTTTCTCAGGTTTTTTTTTTTATATTCAATCAAATCTTTTTGATTGTATTTTAAAGTTAAACTCCTTTAAACTACTTGAAATATCACATTTTTTGTTGGTGATGGAGGAAGTGTAATTCTTTTGGGGGGAAAAAAACTTAATATTTTAGCAGAGCAAATTTGAGTTTTCTTAGGAATTATTTTCTCTTTAAACTTTTGAAGATTTTATTGTCTGCAATTTATAATTACTCATATTGAGAAGTTTAATTTGAAACTACAGCATTCCCACCCTCATGGGATCGTTTGAAAGATATACTTTTATACTCCTGACTTGACAGAGTTTATGTGCTTTCAGTAGTTTTACTTTAATCATTTTTTAATTATGCTCAAAGATAAACAAATTTAGTTTCATTTGTTAGTTTTAGTTTCTAATCATTTAAATTAATAGTTTTAGAATTATCTTCTTCAGTCAATATTTTTATAGTTGATAAGTTAATGTAACCATTTTCAACAGCTATTTGAACATTTTACTGTGATGTGTCAAAAGTGGTTTAGTTTTATTGTATTCATTGATTGAATTTTTAGGTTTTACTTAAACTTTTTATCAAGCTCACAATATCTTTTTAGTTTTACAACTTGTTTAGTGATTCCAATATTTCTGATAAATGTTGTATTTATTACCTCTGATGTGCTACACTTTGTGGCTAAAGCAAATGGCAAATTTTTGTTCTATATGGCTTTATAATATAGCATTTAAATGATGCTGAATGTATATTTTCTAGCACTGTTCTTGAATTTTGCCACTGTCTTCCTTTCATGTCTTAATATAATACCATCTGAGGAAGAGGCATGTTCTTATGACTTAGGTGTTCAGTGTTGTCTGCCATAGATACCTATGCATGTCATACTAATATGTATAGGAAGCAATTTCTCACATTTTATTCCCCCATTCATATTTCAATTTTGTAATAAAATTAAAGAAAAAAATCTTTGTTTTTTTTTTGGTTCTCTTATTTTATTTCTGCTGTCTTTCTTTCAGTAATCTAAAAGTAGCAAACTAAAATAGACTATTATCCAGTGGCTAAAGACATGAGTTTGACTCCCATTATTAGCAGTATGTTATGTTCTAATGTTGGAGAAATTATATCACCCAAAATACAGAAACTAATGAATAGATACTATATTTAATTCATAGACAGAAGGAAAAAAACACTTTAAATGCTAAGTTTGTCAGATTACTAATTAGAAAAAAATAGCATTAATGCTATCTTTTGCATAAAGGTATTTCTTATTTACTTAATTGTAATTGATGTCAATACAGCTTTATAATTGACATCATGTTTATTTCTTAGTTATTTAAAATTAAATCCACCTCTTTACTCTTTAAAAAATTGCAAAATATATATATATCTACTATATATGTTGGAAATTCTGTCTGGGTGTGTTTGTTTGTGAAGTTGTTTGCTAACTCCTCCTACATCATTTTATATCAATTTTGATGAAACTTGACACGTGAATAGAACTCATGTCTGGAAACCTTGTGACATACTTAGATTGTTGGAAAAAAAAATCGATAATAGGGCCCCTGGAAGGGATCCTTATATCTACTACATATAACTAATGTATTTTATTTAAACATTGAAAAGAAACAGCCCATAGCACCTGCACTTACAATTGTCAGTTTTTAGCGAAGTGATCAATATTTGATTCTCACGATCAGCAGACCCAATTCTGCATTTCACTACTCACAGTTAGAACTGTTAAACCTTATTATTGCACTTTCTTGATTTGAATCTTAAACCTTAAAGACTATATTCATACATTTATATACATACATACTTTTTTGCGCTAACCTTATTATTGTACTCTCTTGATTTGAATCTTAAACTTTAAAAACTTCATTCATGCATTTATATACTTACATACTTTTTTGCGCTTACATATATACTACACTTATATACTAACTTTAATAAATTAGCCTTGATAAAGTTAACTTTTAAAATGCCAACGAATGGGTACTTCTACTTCACAAGCTGCTAATGCAACAACAGCGATCTCAAGTAAGTCTCTGATTCATTATGTTTGATATTTACTAAATCAAACAATTATTCTTCATCTATTCTACTTTAACATCTGAACAGTTATATACATATTGCTGTAATTAATGTCTATTAATGCATTAATAGACATTTTTTCAATATCTCCAAATAACTAAATGCTGACAATGAATGCAGCATTTTCAATTAAATTTGATTACACTTTGAATGCCCATAACTCCAATAATTCTGCCTTTTTCCAGTTAAACTTTTTCGATGACAGAAGATAAATTTTTGATTCCAGAACGTATTTAATAAGTGTGTCCCAATCCTACTTTTCTCATGGACAGCTTTAGAGTTGGAAATTCGGAAAATTTATTCATCTATGCACCCAATGGCAAAACCAAAAATATTGTGTATCACAAAGCCCTGCAAGACTTGAAACTTTGGAACAAAGATGCCTCTCCCTCTGACAACCTCTCTCACCAACCTCCGAAAACCTCTCACAACAATCTCTCTTGCCAACCTCTGTTGCTTGAAGCCATATCTAAAACATATTAGAAGCTACATCAGAGATGATTTAGACATGCTGAACCATCTCCCAGAACAGGTCAGGGAAGAATCTCTCATGGTCTCCGATGTTATAAACCTATACTCCAACATTGCACATGATTATGGAATGGAAGTGATTCGATTCTGGCTAGAACTACATCCAGAGGAAATACCAGAACGAATAAACAAAACCATCATTGAATCAATTAAATTCATACTCTAGAATAACAACATAAATTCCTAGAATTTAAAACACTTCTAAACAGCATTCAATTCACAATGGAATACAACCAGGAGGCACTTCCATTCCTAGACATTCTAATTAAAAAAAACAAACAACGAAATCGAAACAGACATATTTTATAAAACAACAGATGCAAAACAATACCTTCTTTTTAGCTCTTGTCATCCGAGACACAAAAACAAACATCCCCTTCAACCTTGCAAGGAGAATCTGCACTATTGTCTCAGAGAAAAAAACTTGAGATTTAAGACTACAAGAACTGAAAAGTGTCCTCCTGGATAGACACTACCCAATCCAACTCATTAATGAAGGAATAAAACATGCCAAATCTATCCACACTGAGACATTAAGAAAAACCAAAGACATTAACAAACGTCTCCTTAAAACACTGCCCTACATTTCCACATACAACCCCAGAAACAAAGAAACATTCAGCAGCACAATCATACAAAACCTACCAATACTACGCAAGGACCCAAAACTAAAATAATTTTACGTGACATTAAAATTGTCAAATGCAACAAGCAATCTAAGTCATTAAAGAAACTGCTAACTAATGCAAAATTACTCCTCTCCACAACAAGCTTTAAAGTAAAAAAATGTAATCGCCCCAACCTTTCGGAAGGGTCAGAATACTATTTTAAACAAGGGCAACACTTTACAATTAAATTAAATTTCACCTGTGCATCCGGAAATCAGATGCTTGGGCTGCCAGAAAGACTATATCAGTAGCACAGGGAATTCTATCCGTCAATGTTGTGCGGTGCATCGTCAACAGATAGCCTCACCACAATATCGCCAAATTTATCTCAGTGAACATATGTATGTATGAAACAAATAGAACATAAATTCACTATTTTCCTTCTATATAAGTTTGCTGACTGGACTTCTACACAAGCCCGATTCAATAAAGAGACATATTTCATCCAAAAATACAAACCTGAACGAAACACCAATTCATTTTAATTGTATTACTAATTGTCACTTAATTACTTGACTCCTGGACACCCATTCATATTCAAACCTGAATCATGAGAGGTCCGATATGACTTATGGAGAAAATATTCATATTTTGGCAATTGCTTTATCATTCATTTTCTATTGGTCTGATTTATTTTATTCAATTATGGAATTTCAACATACACAAAAAAGTTATATTTGTATGCTAACCACAATTTTTAGGTATAAATTACTGTTCATACTTATATGTGTGTGTGTGTATGTATATATATATATACATACATATATATTTTACAAGAGAGAAAATGCGATCTTAGAGCATAAAATATATGTATATACACTCATTCACACATTATTGCTTAATCTTTAAACCTATATATAATATAATTAACTGTATAAAATGAAATGACTCCTGTAACTGTATGCTTGCCAAAAACACGGAAGAGCTTCATGAAAACATAGGAGTTTCTCTGCTTAACATATTGCTTCTTCTCTGTTCAATTTTTTTTAACCCTTTAGTATTTAAACCTGCCATATCCAGCCAAAATAGCTAATCTGTTTTATGCTCAAACAGACCAGATTCAGGCTCTCACACCTACCCTACAATGTTATTCTACATTAAGTAATTACACCATCAAGATCTTGAAGATATGAGATAATGCATGATTAATTCAAATCAATGGGAATCAATAAGCATTATGTTTGATAGAATAATCTGAACACTAAAGGGTTAATGGTGTCCTATTGACAGCAAAAAAGTTTTCACAATATAAGTTGACAATCGTTTGATCGTGAAACCGGTACTTATTTAATTTGTAATGTTGTAATATGATCCTAATATCACCATAAATTTTAATATACAAACTTTTCTTTCTTACACACACACACACATATATATATATATAATCATCATCATTTAATGTTTGCTAGCATCAGTTACATGGTTTGACAGGATCCGATGAGTTCAAAGACTGCATCAAGCCCTTTCTAATGCCAACCATGGGTACTTTTTCTTGTGCCACCTGCACTATGAGGTCACCATGCAGTTCTAACTGCAAATTATGAGAGGTGGTGGGGGTGAACTTCATGCTAGGGACAAGTATTGCTATGGAGTGGGGTTGTGGGATGTTCATGGCTACTCACATCTAGCAGGGGAAAAGGGTGGGAGAGAAAATTATAAGTAGGATCTGCAGGTCATGGATAATGGCAATACGGTGCCCAGTACAGTTACATAATATAGCTGGGGGTTGTTCTGTATATTAAATGCCTATACAGTCGCATTTCAGTATAACTGTCAACGCAGCTAGTTGACAAAAACTCCCTCTAGATGTATATAAAACCTAAAGCGAAGTGAGGTAATTTTCAGTATGATAGCTAACCAAAATTTTTGGAAAATAAGGCTGATGCAGATAGGAGTGGGTTTCATCCTCAAAACCGACCTACCAGCTCAGTTTTAAAGATAACTTATACTATAGCCAAAACTTAACGGATTATTACTGGTGCTGGCACAGTGCGAAACTGAGATCTCATTAACCTGCATATAAAGCCTACTACAAGCTTTCAACAAGAAATTGTTAGAAAAATCGTTGCTAGGGCTCTAGCAAATTCTTTGTGTGACCTATCTGTGGTGTTTAGGTGCTGACTGATTGTCTCAATAATTGATCAAACATGATTGTGCAATCGTTAAGTGAAATTAGTAAATTCTGCTAGAATATTCCAACAAAATCCTGCAAAAATAGGTGGACCCTTAGTTATTGCTGAAATTGAATGATCTTTGTGCATCGCAAAATACACGTAGGGTGAATAAGAGGGGAGCAGTGACTCATTGTATGTTATGAACCTGAATCTAACGAAAAATGAATAGACGTTTTCATGTTTTCGTATCTTTTGTTATTATGTAACTCAAGATCATCCCTGACCGAGTAGACATTCCAGATGTAATCATCACGTCTTTTGCTTTGTAAGGAACTCAGACACATATCATCCAATGTTTCCTTTCCTAAGACTAAATTGTGATTTGGCTTCTATTTCTAATAGATCGAGCGACTATGTAGATACTCCCTTTGACTCATTTCATTCCCGTTGAAAGTAGCTCTCTCACATCCCATGATGGAGAAATGGATTCTTCAATTTGGTTTTATGTACGGATGGCCAATAATAGTTTAGGCGATTTAAAATATGATCGAGTCGTTAATCACCTCAGGTATTTAATTTACTCGTTGACTGAAAAGGAATCCATGGTGAAGTCACGAGAAAAAGCTAAGTGTATGAATGAAAGAAGCCGTTATGTCATCGAGAACGGTTTTCCGAATTCACATAGAATCAGATTCGATGAAGGTTTCTTTTTCAATTTTGAGGATCAATTTTTGAATTTGTAACATTTAACTAAAAGTTACATTACACCTTTTGTAAAATTCATAGGAGTCTTGTAAGTTATAACATTAAAATAATTTCAGTTTTATAACTTTCTTATAAATGTTTTACGTAATTTCGGTAATTTATTTGTAACTTGATTGTTATCACTAATTGAGAGTTGACTGCTATTTTTAACAGCTTGAATAACCTTATTGAAGGCTAATGCAAATTCGACACAAACCGTTTCAAGAAGGGGAACGTATCGAACAAAGGGAAGTGCATCAACTAACACCAACCTGCAGGGTCAGGGTTGACATAAGATTAAAGTACAATAAAGAAGGGCACATTAACTATGTACGTGCAAGGATGGACCGTCTCTAACGAACAAACAAAATGTAGCGTTGTAGCACTCTCTACTGATTGGAGGGGAGTTCTTTACTTATAATCAACTACATCCTTTATGTCGTTCTTAGCAACTAAGTCTGTCTATAAGCATTGTCGGTATATTATTATTTCTTTACAGTTACTTACATTGTTTTAGTTATATCTAAATATTTACTGCTGTTAAGTTAAGAGATAGTTCATTAACCAGAAAAAAATAGAGATATTTGAAAGAACTGATAAATCAATCTAATAGTGTACTCCTCAGTTTTAAATCTATTTTCATCTTCTAAACTATATTATTATGTGAGTATCATTAGTATATTATAGACATCTTACAACCACCTCTTTTGTTGATACATTACTTCATGTTCACCATTCCTGCTTTCTCACCCATTTTTACTTTTCTCTATTCTCTTTAATTTAAACTCTCTAGTTAATTATTTTTCTGGTTAGGTATTTTATTCGATATTTTCTAATGCTGTCAACCTCCTACTTCATTATTTTTTATCCAAGTTAACTCTTCCTCAAAGTTTTTTATTCTCTGTCCTCCACAACGGCGTAGTTTTTCGTTATCCATGCTGTTAGGTTATTTTCATAAACGTAAATCGTACATTCGTCGAAGAGTAATCCAGTGAAATATCCATTGGAATGAGGATTGTATATTTGAATATTCAACTTTACTCTCATATCGAGCTAAAATATCAGAACAAACACTATTTTGCATTTGAAAATCTATTAACAATATATATAAATATTTTTGTTAGATCAAGATACCGTTTTAACCGACACAACGATGAATTTAATTTTGATCCCGCGAGTACACTTAAGCGAACAATTTCGTTTGACCATATGCCTGGAAAATGCATATGTAAGCAGCCATGTGGTTTTATGTTTACGGCGTGATAATTGACAGCAACATCGCTTTTTTCAGTCGTAAACACAAAACCACGTCGCCGCCTGCGTTTTCATTTTCCAAGAGTTATAATCAAACTGACACACCTTCGATTCGTTGATGACATTGTACCGTGTATATCGCTGGAACCACAGACCAGCTGTAGAATACGCTGACAGATATATGCGGTCATTGGACGAAGGCCAAATAAAGGCGGGAAGCGATGAAATCGAGGAGGTAAAAGAGTACGTCTACTTAGGGCACACAGTGAATATGCACCGAGAAATGAATGCTGAAATCTCAAAGAGAATAGGAGCAGGAAGTGAGGCGTTTAACTCAATAGAGGAAATGCTCCAAACAAAGCTAGATAATGCCACTTTTCAATAGCACTATCCAACTTGCGCTTTTATACGCAAGTAAGACTTGGGCTACAAGAAAGCGGATAGAACATCGACTAAATGTGACACAAAGGGCCATGGAAAGATCCACGCTAGAACGTCATTAAGAGAGCATATTCGAAGTGAGATAATTCGAGAATCGAGCGCAGTGAATGATGTACTTGTAGAGTACCGGAAGCACAATTTCCGCTAGGCCGGTTCACTGTTCACAAACAACAGGTGGACTCATGCAGTTGCCGAGTGGTTTCCGAGAGATCGGAAAAGGCCACTTGGAAGACTTCTACAACGATGGGCAGACGATTGGGTCAAGATGGAAAAGAACGGCGCAGTCAAGACAACTGGAAGCGTATTGTAACTAGCGGCGTATAATAGGCTCTGATGATCTGGTCGATACTGTGATAATGAAACGAATCATGCTCGCTAAAGCATTTTTTGCAGGTTCAAAGGGTTAAGAGGAATTGGTGATTCACTGGGTAAAAAAGAAACATGCCGGTATTAATGAAGATTTTATGAACATAGTTGCAAAACAAAGCATCATAGATAATATGGCAAGTGTATACAATCTGGCAATTGTTAGTTTTGAATAATACATTTTTATGCATGTGCAATAGATTTGGCTGTTCATTTATTAAATAGAAACAACATAGTTAAAACCCATATTAATCAAATAATTTGTCAAGTGGTGTTGGGGGACAAGCACAAAGATACACACATACATACATATATGTGTGTATATGAAAGTAGTAGAGTATTCACAGGTCTATATTCACACACACACATATATATATGTGTGTATCATCATCATCGTTTAACGTCCGCTTTCCATGCCGGCATGGGTTAGACGGTTTGACTGAGGACTGGTGAGCCAGAGGCTGCACCAGGCTCAATCTCATCTGGCAAAGTTTCTACAGCTGGATGCCCTTCCTAATGCCAACCACTCCGAGAGTGTAGTGGGTGCTTTTTACATGTCACTGGCACAAGGGCCAGTCAGGCAGTTCTGGCAACGACCATACTCAAAAGGTGTTTTTATGTGCTACCTGCATGGGAACCAGTCCGGCAGCACTGGCAACAACCACACTCGAATGTTGTTTTCCATGTGCCAGTAAGACAACACTGGCAAAAATCATGCTCAAATGGTACTTTTTACGTGTCACCGGCACGGGAGCCAATCTGTGGCCCTGGCAATGATCATGCTTGGATATGCTTTTAACGTTCCACTGGCACGCCAATCAGGCAGTACTGTCATCAGCCACGTCAGCGATTTTGATTTGTTTACATTTGCCTCAATAGGTCTTTGCAAACAAAGTTCATTGTCCAATGAATGAGGGGCGCCCATAAGTGGGCCAGTTACACTACGTTCAGATGTGCTCTTAACGTTCCACTGGCAGTCTGATGCAATTCCCTGCTACCACCGTACTTCCAGTCCTTCCAAGCCTGTTTCTTTTCTCTAATAGCCTTGTCAACAACCTTGTTGCATCAAGAGGGGACTTTGCACCATCCATAGATCTGGTCAGTGGCCCTATATTTATATATACACACATACAACAGGCTTCTTTCAGTTTCTGTCTACCAAATCCATTCACAAGGCTTTGGTAGAAGGTGTCATGCAGTGGGACTGAACCTGAGACTATGCATATGGGAAGCAAACTTCTTATCGCACAGCCAAAGTTTATTGAAGGATTTCTTTTAGAATGAAAGTACTAGAGTATTTACAGGTATATATTTATCATACTATTTAGTTTTTTTCAGTTTATTACTTTGAGTTCTCCAAAAACAGACATGAAGAGCATCAGAGAAGTATGTAACAAATAAACAAGAAAATAGTCATGCCATGCTTTCATTCAACATTCAGACTATTACTGACTAAAACACAGAAATAAGTCAAGATTGGCAGGCATAAATTTAATAAGAATTTGATATGGGAAATTCAGTTATTCATGTAAAGATTTAGCACTATAATTTATCTTCATAGAAATGTGACAAAGATACATACATTTACAATAAGATAACTTTCAGTGACTTTATATTTTACTCATTGTAAATTAAAAGTTATACATCTGATATCATTAATGGTTTTCATTTTTTAATGTGGTCTATTTTGTAAGTTATAAAAGACAAACTATAATTAAAATTGTGAGATGATGTAAAGAGCTTCCTTCAGTTCCAGTATCTTTCATATGACCTTCTCTGGATATAGGCTGCATCTCACATTGATTATATTTACATCTACACACATTGGTTATATTTACATCTACAGCTGTGTATGCTTTTATACTAGACATGATGTTCTAAATTTCTTTTCTACGTGACCATGTCAACTGGCAATAAATAATGATTAAAACATTCTGAGAGATAATTAGAAGAGGTCAGTCAGTTGAAGAGTTAAAGAGATGAAGGCCAGATATTTAAAATGTGTGTCTTCTATTAGTGGTCATCAACGTCAGTTACAAAAGTGAATGATTTATTTCTTTTGAAAGGAATACTAACAGTAAAATATCAGCAGTTGTTATTGAATGTTTCAGTGGTGTTCAAAAGTGACAAAGAAAAAGAAAGAATTGCACTTGTGGTATTTGAAAACCACATCTTAATATCAGTGACCAATTATTTGGATGTTCCATTGGTTGAAAGCTGCATGTGTTCAATATAAGGCGAAGATGTTTTGTTTCCTGAAAATGATTGGGCTATACGTGAGAGGAGAAGATTTGGGGTCAAAGGGAGTAATCTGTAGCGTAAATTTGCTTGGTTCTGATGGAAGATAAAATAATTTTAAGATATTCTAGTTAGTTCTGCAGACTTTGATTTTGTAACCAGTATTCTTCCTTGAAGATCTTTAATCCAAGATCAATAATCATAATGCTAGTTATCCCGTTCCATCATATTTCCACTACCTTTCTATATCAGTGCCTTTTTTCTGTAAATATGTACTAATTCTTCCTAGTTTTTTAACTTTAAGTACACATGAAATATCTTCACCCCAGTACTGTTCATGTTATTACTTTATTGTCTCTTATGTTTTATATTGTCTTTTATTACAGGTTATCAGATGATAAGATTAAAATATTTCGCTGAAGATTAATCAACAATGTTTAACAACTTTTCAACTCTAAAAATAACTTCATCAAGCTGATGTCATCCTGTTGCTACAATTCTTGATTGAATAGATGTGAAATATTTTTTTTAAAACAGATTATTTGTAGAAATTACTGTATAATGTCATTGCCACAGCCTCCGGGTTGGAATACATTATAAGAAAGGAGTACAAATGTTCACTGAAAGATTTTCTGTACATATTAAATTGGAATATCCACAATATATTTTAACTATTGTATAAGCAATATATCTTATTAATTAAGCCAGTTTTGTTAGCCTTATGCTCCTTGTTTTTAAGCTTATGATTTTATCCCAATAAGCTCAGAAATTCTTTCTTAAGAGCCAAGGTATCATCAGACTTTAACAAAAGACTGTCATACAGAGAAAGTATCAATTAAAAGTGAAAGCTATGGATGGAAAAGCTGAGCCTGAAAATATTGATTCATATAATAAGGCACATGAAAACAGAGAAGTGAAACCTCACCCTTGTGATATATGTGGAAAGTTATTCAGTACAGGCAATTTGTTATTTTGCCATAAATGTATTAATACAAGCAAAAAACTACATCAGTATGATATCTGTGGTAAAACATTCTCTCGGAGTGGTAGTTTAAATTCTCACAAACGTATTCACACAGGTGAAAAACCATACAACTGTGATATCTGTGGTAAAAATTTCTCTCGAACAGACAATCTATCTACCCACAAACGCATCCATAGTGGGGAGAAACCATACAGTTGTGATATCTGTGGTAAAATGTATTCAGGAAGTTGTGATTTATTGACCCACAAACTTATTCATACAGGAGAAAGACCATATCAGTGTACTATTTGTGAGGAAACATTTTCTTCAAAACGTCATTTATCTTGCCACATACGCATTCACACTGGCGAAAGACCATACCATTGCGATATCTGGAAAAACATTCTCTCAAAGTAGTCATTTCTCTCGACACAAACGTATTCACACAGGAGAAACACCATACCATTGTGATATTTGTGGAAAAAAATTTGCAAGAAGTTCTGATTTATATTCACACAAAAGAAAAAACATATAATTGTGATATCTCTAGCAGAACATCCTCTAGGACTCATAATCTAGTTTCCCACAAATGTAGTCACTCTGAAGAGAAACCATACTACTTTGATATCTGTGATGAAACATATTCTGGAAGTGCTGAATTATCCTGCCACAAATGTATTCACACAGAAGAAATACCATACTGCTGTGATATCTGTAATGAAACATTTTCAACAAAGTTTAATTTATCTCGCCATGTACGTATTCACACAGAATAAATATCAGGCCACTGTGTTATATGTGATCAAAGATTCTCTCAAAGTGGTCGTTTGTAACACCATCTTATTCAAAAGAATGACCATATCACTGAGGTATCTGTGATGAAACATTTTCTACATAGCTTAACTTTTCCTGCCACATACCACATATTTTCTTGGGAGAGAAATCATGCTTCTGTGATATCTAATATAACATTCTTCCAAGTGTTCATTTCTCATTACACAAACGTATTCACACTGAAGAAAGATCATATCTTTGTGATGTATGTAAGGAAACATTTTCTAGAAGTGATAATTTAACTAAACACAAACATAACCACACAGGATAAAAACCATAGCTAGGTGATATCCGTGGTAAAATATTTTTTTTTGCAAATAATATCTGATAATGTCCAGTATTCTAGTTTATTCGAGGTCCTATTACATCTTTTATATGTACTGAATATTTAACCATCTTAGCATTTCATGTCACAATTAGTATTAATTATGCCTGTAAAGTGGCAAGCTGGTAGAAGTGTTAGCATGCTGGGTAAAAAAATGTTTAGCAGCATTTTGTCCATCTTTATATTCTGAGTTCAAATTCTGCCAAGATCAACTTTGCCTTTCACTCTTTCAGAGTTGATAAAGTAAGTACCAGTTGAGCACTGGAGTCAAAGTAATCAGCTTCCCCATCCCAAACTTGATGGTCTTGTGTCAAAATTTGAAATCAGTATTGTGTATCTAGAGTATCTGAAGTGTGCTTTTTTATCTGGTATTGAACTTTTGGCTGCTTCTCTCTTAATGTTGAGCAAGCCACTGGGGTTTCTTATTTTCAGTTATTAATTGTCTCTTTGATTTTTGGCATGCTGACTTTTCTTCTAAAATCATATATATACACACATACATACAGATAGGTATATTTCATTATGTATATGTGTGCATGTATGAATATCTGCATAGTGTCAAATCTTTATTGTAACATGTATTATTTGCCCCTCTATCTCATGTCCCTCTCAACACATCCCTTTATCACCTATCTGTCATCCATACCTTTATCTCTGTGTGTATGTGTATAAGTGTGTGGTAGTATTGTAATATATGAAAACTGTAAAAGAAATAATGTCCAGAGATTTTAACTATTTAAAGAGAGAATTAATATATTCTCTACTTATTTCATATGACTTCCCCAAGAACAAAGTATTTCTCTTGTTTCTTAATAATTTAACTACTTTTATTCTGTAGATGGGTGATCTACCCCAAATGTATAAGAAATAATACAGATTTAATTCTCTCTTCCCATTTCATATATACTACATATGTGGGAAATTCTGTCTCTGGAGTTGTTAGCTAACTCCTCCTATATCATTTTATCAATTTTGATGAAACTTGACAGGAGTAGAACTCATGTCTGGAAACCTCATGGCATACTCAGATTGTTGAAAAAAATCAATAATAGGGTCCCTGGAAGGGATCCTTATATATATATCTAATATACTTCATTTTAACAGCTGAGGGAAATAACCTATTCACCTAGATTTTAACAGCCAAGGGAAATGACCCATTCATTTTCCTAAATTGTTTGGTATAAATCAAATTGAGTATTTGAACTCTTATAGTTACTTTCGCAGTTTATCCAGTACAACCCTTAAACAAGTAAATAGTATTTTCCTAAACAATAGATCCACTTATTTCAGTTAGTGACTTATTCACGAATATACCAACACTAGCACCGCTGAGGGTAATATTCTCTGGGAATGCACAAAAGCCCTTTTTAGAGTTATTTACTTTGAATTGTTATTGTCTCGTATATGATTATCCTGTTATTACGTAACATGCTTCATGATTTTAGTATACATACCTTATTAGTATTTCCTCCTAAATTCTATATACTATGGGAATGTATTAAAGCCTTTTTCGGCGCTACTTTATTTGAATTCTCACTATTGGGTAACTAATTTTATGTTATTACATAACTGACTTCAAAATTTGGGTATTCATACCTTATTGGGCATTTCTAAAAACAAGATCCTGTGTAAGACACTTCGGTATTCTCTGTAAATGCACAAAAACTGTTTCAAGGTCTACATACTTTGTATTCTTATTGGATTAGCAAAACAGTTATGAGAAAGGAACCAAGGAATAAGCCCTGCTTTCCCGGGAATCACTAGGTATGTCAGCTAGTGTATATATATATATCTACACACACTTGTGCACACACAACACCCTAACAAATATTAATCACACACATACACGCACACATATACACACACCATTCTACCAAATATTAAACACACACAGACACATTTACATACACCACAATAAACCCTGGGACCAGTCAAAAACAGTCAACACACAGAGACATAAACACATGTATATATATATATACACACACACACTCAGAGCATTCTGACCTCTCAGACCAGTCCTAAAAACCACTGAACCATGAAAGACTAAAGCGAAACAACAAAAATTTCCTTTCAATTCCACATTGCTCCTCCTTCTCCCCACCCAAACCAACATCTCACATTGTCCCTTTAAATAGTAATGAACCTTTATTTAGCTTCACAGAAAATGGTAAAACAGGTCAGTTTATCCCAAATTCTTTGTAAACTCCTAAATATATCTCCTTCTGTATATGACCTTTCTGAACTTATAATTTTCTATGTATATATATAGATATTTCCTAACAAACATGATTTCTAATGAAATCATAATATTTTTTATGAACTTTTTAATATTTTCTCAAGATTTTTCCTTGTAAACTGTTTTAACATTTTTCTTATTATTATCAAAAGAATGTATATATGTATTGTAATATTTTGTGACAACCAGTACTTAACACAACGAAGTTTTTACCAAGCTTTTACATTTTACTTTTGACAATCTTTTTCTAAAAAGGTGAAACCGGTCAAGTGAATAAACACCTTTTAAAATTGCATTTTCAAACCTTTCATATATATTTCCACTCCTGTGGTATCTTACAACTTCACTTTGTTATATATAAACACCACACGAGTCCCGAAAATGCCACCTAAGTCACAACAAACAGAAAACTTATTGGAACCAAAGCATCCTAAAAGAATTACAAGAAATCTCCTCCAAACTTTCCTAACAATGTTATTGGATGAATAATACTTAGAAATATGCGAAATTGTTTGTAATCTATTTGCTGAAATGTATAACTATACCTTTTTATCGAAATATAAATTTTAAAGAGGGAGTATTATCAATTATATCAAATTTAAATGGTTTGTTATTGTTAATATTGTACACAAATAAATGACACTTTCCAAAGTTCCTTAATTGTCTTTTTTGTTGTTTTTTAATGCTAATCCCTCACTGTCATGTATTACTGGAAGATGCACATGTCTACAACTTTCATGATAAATGCAATACTTAATCCCAGTAATAGTTTTCTGTGGTGACCATAATGTTCTTTTGATCAATGATATACAATTAGTAACATGAATGGCTGGTTATAACAATCATTGGATCTGCCGAAGATCTATTCCATTTCATGCACAGATTTTGTAGTTAATTTTTTTAAAGTAAACACTTTGAAACTTCGGATACTGGTAGAATGTGTCACATAGAACAATTTTGACAAAATTTTGTATTTTAGAAGTTATTTCATGTTAAAGTTGTCATATTTGGGTAATTTTAACAAATCAATGACGTGTATTCAGCTGGTTAAAAAGGGCTTTGTTAGGGGAAATTTTCAGTTTGTTGTCAAAGATTCATCGTTTTGTCAATGGACCCGAAAGTTGTTGTTCGCAAACAGCAGCAGTAATTTTCTTCAGCTGAATACACATCATTGATTGGTTAAAGTTACCCAAATACAACAACTTTAACATGAAATAACTTCTAAAATACAAAATTTTGTCAAAAATGTTAAGAGTAAGCCCTGTTCTACGTGACACATTCTACCAGTATCCAAAGTTTCAAAGTATTTAGTTAAAAAAAAATTAATTGAAAAATCTGTGCACGAGATGGAATGGCTGGTCATAATAATCAGTGGATCCAAAGTGGACCACGATCAGAACATACGCTGTACAAAATTGTGCAGAGATAAATTTGTCATATTTTGTAATTCGTTAGTGGAGTTCTAGGGCAGCATAGGGGGGAAAACAACATCAATGTCAGAAATGACAAGGGGACTAATGCAGTTTTGCACTTCTTGAAAAATGCATATTTTTGAAAAAAGTTTTTACATCTCTATCTTTTAGATGACGGAGATTACGAATATATCCCGAATATGTCAGAAACCACGTTTTCAAAATTTTTAATTCAATAATCATATAGATATATGTATAAAGAGATGGATAGATATGTCTTCCTGGGGCAAAGACCATAGTAACACCGTCTTCTATAGGACCGCCACATTTAGTAGCCAAATATATTATTTAAGGCAAACACAAGTAAAACGTAATTCTTTTCACTTTAATGTTTTTGTATGTATTTAATTTCGATTTACATATGTTCTTCAGTTCGCTCTGATCTCTTTAGAGCAAACAAAATCAAAAATTTAAATTATGGGGCGGGTTTTAAATTTATTTATATATTTTTTGCATATTCGTAATCTTCGTAGGAATCCGAAAAATTTTTGGAAAGACTTCCCCCCCCCCGCCTACCATTTTCTCGCAAATTATTTAAAAAAAAAAAAAAAAAATTTTTTTTACTGTTTTTATTTATTTATTTGCTAAAAACCCACGTTTTCGGATATGGAAATTCCGGAAAATTATCAAAAATTTTTAATTTCTCCCCACCCCCACCCCAATTTCTTAATTTTTCACTTTTTTTCTCAGAATCATAATCTCCGTATTTTCTCGCATATTTTGAAAAAAAAATTCTGAACAAAAAGTTAAAAATGAAGACTTTAGGGGTAATTTGAAAATGCCGATTTTTGCCAATTTTTTTTTTGCAGATTCGTATTCTCCGTAGCCGAAGACGTGTGTAGAAAAAAAATAAAATTACAAAACGGGGGTGTCTTTTGTGGGGTACAAAAAGAAGTCTTGCCAAATTTTTTTCAGAAAAATGCATTTTTCAAGGAGAGGTGCGAAACTGCATTAGCTCCATGACAAGAATAGTCGTGATGAAAAGTATAAAAAAAATTTGACCTCTGTGATGAAGAAACCTACGTAGCCACTTAAAACTATTACCGATTTGGGCGGAGGTAACGAATACGTACACCACCCGTTATCGGCATAACAAAAACCCTAACCCTAAACATTAAATGCCGGGTGTACGTATTCTTTACTTTCGCCCAGATTTGTCTTAAAAACCGAAAGGCTAATGTAATCTAAGGTAAACTCTATCAGGAAACAATGACCTGATGCACCTGGTTAGATTTCTGTTGTTGTAACACTCTCTACTGATTAGAGTTGAATTCTTCCCCTATGTTCAATGTCACTTCCGCTATGTCACCCGCTGCTAAATCTTTAAACATTTGTAGTTTTATTGCTTTCTCTTTAAACTGCTTTAATAATAACAAATTAATTAACTGCTCTAGTTAAAATAAAAGATTGTTCATAAGTCAAAAGGAAATAGCTATATCTTGTAAGTGGTACCTGAAGGAATTGGTTAAATTTCTCGATATTCTCATCAATTTGCAAGTCTAGCTACTTCAACACTGCTCGCATTATTTATCTTTTAACTACATTATTATGTAAGTATTATTAAAATATTTTAAGTATTTCTTTTATTAGAAACTTAGTATTGTATATTTGCATTTTTACTCCATTTTCATCATTCCCGCTCGCTACCAGATCCTGTTTTTTTTTTGTCTCTTTATAGTTAATCAAGTTTTCTAAAATGTATTTTGTTTCATATTTTGTAATTCATTTGGTCCTCATCTATTATTTAAATAATATCAGTGATTTACGTTGTAAAGATAAACAAAAGGATAAAAGTGTTGGTGATATGTTGGTATGATATTAATATCGGTATTTTCTCTTTGTCTCAAGGTGCTGTCACAGCAGCCGTTGGCATCGTCACGCTAATAAATGTTTTTCATTCGTTTGTTGACATTTTCTTCTTACTAAAAAAAAAAGAAAAGAAAAAAACGTAATCTGTCGCCGTCTAATATCACCTGGTTCCTTGAGTGTGTTTAAGAGTTCTCTCTCTGTTGTAAGCGTTCTAGCTAGGTTTAGAGTTTCAGGATACTCCCCTCTTTACATCCTACTAGTCTTCGAAGCCTTCTAAAGAGTCATGGACATTGCCTTCTCTCTTGACTAGAAAAGAAGAATTAGATGCCTTGCTAAGCAAAAAGAAAACAAAACCGACAATCAGGTGTCTACTGACATGGAAAAACGATGGAATTAGTCTTAGCCATCAACATTGCTATATGAATAATCATTCCGTATAAGTGTGCATACAGGTAGCCATCGATGGTATTTGCCCTGGGTGATGATAGTCTGTCGTTGCGAGGTAACACACTTTGGGTAAGCACATATTACGAAACATCTACTTTACTATTGTATACCATCAGTACCTGAGATCCTAAAGGTAATTGGTAATTCTTGCTTGGTTGGTTTGTACATCAGTGCAAAGCCTTACTATTTTCTGTCAAGACAGACACCGATTGTTTCAGGGTTAAGCCAGTGGAGTTCTAGTCACTGTGCAGTGCATTAATTTGTTGTTGTGACTCTGGTTCTGCTACATTTCGGCTTAACCCTTCAGGTGGCAACCTGCAATTCGATTGACTAATGATACTGTAAATACAAGTGGGAAGACAAAATCTATTATCATAGATGATATATTGTGATAATGTGTGATTATTGGATACTGATCTTTTAATATTTGTGTGATCCTAACGTCTTGTTTATAGGGGTTTAAATTAAAATCTTCCTTCAAAATTTTATGCTCATTTATGTTCCAAATGCCAGCTTAATCATTATTTTAAGAATTTTAAACAAAGCAGTGTATTTCACGAGAAATTGACAGAAATATGGTAACAAAAGGGTTAAATAGCTGTAGTAACATACTTCAGTATTGTGACCAGTGGTCACTAGACTCAATCATTCCAAGATCTACACCCTCGATCTTTGCTATTCATTTCCACTGCATCTATATATCAAAGTTTCTTCTCTATGTAAATATGTTCTGACTTGTTTTGGTTGTCATAGATTTCGGTACATGTACTCAATATCTTCACTTCAATAATCTCCATGTTAAACTCTTCATTGTTCCATATATCTTTTGTTGTCTTTTATTGCAGGTTATCAGATGACATTGAAATAAAAATATTTTACGAAACATTATCAACACATTTAACAACTACAGGAAACTGAAATTAACTTCAAGCTGAAGTCAGCAAGTATCTACAATTCTTGGCTGAATGGGTGTGAAAAATTGCAAGAATTCTTTTACAAATTTCTACCAGAAGATTCTATCTACTTATTAAACATTGGAGATTTACCATGAAGCTTTACTTCGCTCATGTAATGACTTTGATATCTAGATATGATGGTTAACTAGAGATAAATAACCATTTAGTTGTTGGTTTTTAATGTCAAGGTTCCATTCAAATAAATCCACTTGAAGTTCTTTCTTAAGACTGGATACTGTTAGAGTTGAGCAAAGACAATCATACACAAACAATATAGATTAAAAAGAAAATAATGGATGAAAAATCAGAACATGAAACTACTGAGTCATCTAATCAAACACAGGAAAATGCAGAAGTGAAACCACACCCTTGTGATAAATGTGGAAAGTTATTCACTACAAGTAATTTGTTGTCCTGCCATAAATGTGCTGATGCAGGAAAAGAAATTCACTCCTGTGATATCTGTGGTAAAATATTCTCAGAAAGTAGTTCTTTAGCTTCCCATGAGTGTATTCCCACAGGTGAGAAACCATACCACTGTGATATTTGTGGTAAATCATTCTCTCAAAGTAGTAATTTCTCTCGACACAAACATATTCATACAGGAAGAAAACCATACCACTGTGATATTTGTGGTAAAAATTTCTCCCAGAAAGATAGTTTCTCTCGACACATACGTGTTCACACAGGAGAGAAACCATACCATTGTGATGACTGCGGTAAAGCTTTTTCTGAGAATGGTCACTTAGTTGCCCACAAACGCACTCACACCAGAGAGAAACCATACCGTTGTGATGTCTGTGGTAAGGCATTCTCTGTAACCAGTAATTTAGTGACCCATAAACGTATTCATACAGGGGAAAAACCATATCATTGTGATGTCTGTGGCAAATCATTCTCCATATCTAGTACTTTAGCTTCCCATAAACGCATTCACACAGGAAAAAGACCGTATTACTGTGATATTTGTGGTAAGACATACTCTGGGAGTTTTGAGTTGACTCGTCACAAACGCATTCACACAGAAGAGAGACCTTATGACTGTGATATTTGTGGTAAAACATGTTCCGGAAGCGCTAATTTGTCTCGCCACGTTCGTATTCACACAGGAGTAAGACCATACCACTGTGATATTTGTGGTAAAACATTCTCACAAAACAGTCATTTTGCTCGACACAAACGTATTCATACAGGTGAAAAGCCATACCACTGTGATATCTGTGATGAAACATTTTCTCGAAGTGATAATTTAACTAAACATAAACGTACCCACACAGGAGAGAAACCATAAATGTACAATATCTCTAGTCAGATGTTTTCTACAAATTATATATTTTAAAATAAATTAATTTGTTTTTTTGGATTTCATCACTCTACTGTCAAGTTCATTATTCAATACTGGCGATCTTTCTGAGATTCCATTATATCTTTTATATGCACAGTATTTGATTAGCAGTATATTTAATGTGTGTGTTACTGTTAATTACTCATTTACATTTCAAGCATTTGAAGTACCTATCCTCTCTCAATTTGCCATATTATTCCTATATATTTTGTATACCTTTCTCTGTACACAGTATCAAACTCCTACCTCTTTTCTTACATGTTGAGCAAGCAACATGTAAGACAGTACTGGGATTTCATACTCTCTGCTACAGAAATATTCTACAGATTGATAAATGTTAAGTAGACTGGGATGGTATTTACTGAAACTTTTTCTTGTAGTTGTCTCACTAAAAATATGGTTACCTGTAGTTTTACATCTTGACTGGTAAGATTGATGTTCAGCTTGAATAATTATAGCTTAATGTTTAAAAGAAAAAATGGATATGTGATGTACTTCAGAAGGTTGCAATATCTGTAAGAAACATCCTGATGTTTTTAGACATACCACTGTCTCTTTTACTCTCACTAACTACCATCTTTGTTATGTTATCATCACTTTCTTCTACTATGATACATTATCTTTGTTGCTATGCCATCAAGTTAGTCATATTTTTCTTTTCAACCTTTTACATGTAGCCATCATTTTTTTCCCCTACTGTTCTCTGTTTCTTTCATCACATATACATACTCTTTCACATTCTTGGTTATCACTGCCCCTTTGTTTATACTTTGTCACATGCCGGTAAAAAACTGAGACTACGTAGAAAAGAAAGAAAGTCTAGCAGGGAACAGAGTAACTTCTCAAATGTTGATTCAATAACAAAATATGCTTTGTACTCATTGTAAAGTAACTGGTGTTTAAATAGCAACACTGTAGGCTAGAATGGACTCTTTGGTCATGCCTAGAATATGACAGCCACAGTGTAGTAGTTTGTGTTTTGGAAGGGCATTTAACAATAGAAACAAAACCCAGAGTAGGTCATATGAGTTAGACACTGAAAAAAAACAAAACAAAGCTAGATGATGACAACTCATCCAACCCATTTCAGCATGGACAATCAGGTGTGAAATGATGATAATGATGACAGCCCGTTAAAGTAGCTAAGAGAGTTGATGGTTGTAATATGTTACTGATAGAAGCATTGCTAATCAGGTGAATGACTTCTATGTGAACTAGGATGTTTGTTGTATTTGTGCTCGTATTTTCTAGTCTTGAAAAAGAAGACAAATCTTTGGCTGTATTGAAAATGTGCAGGAGTGATGAGGAGGTCTAACAGTTGTAACAACCTCAACATTTCTAGTTGTGTACTGTTCATATTTATTTGAGAGGATAATATGTGAGCATCATAAATAGATATATGACAAAATGATACTTAAGTAAACCATGACAAAACTCCACTGAATGACAATGTATCTACTAGAACATTCAAATAGTTAATACAGTATTTGTGAAACTCACTCTGTATGAGAATATATAGAGAGTAGAAAATTATGCAACCTCATTAAAGCAGAATCTTAAAATATATTGCTTTGTAGGTTGTTTCTTATAACTTTTTCAAAGAATGCACTATCATTTTATTCTGATCATTCTCTATATATAAATGTAGTGGTCAGCAAGATTTTCCAATTAAAATGGTACATTTATACTGTTGAAAATATGGTAGCGAAGATTGTTTCTATATTTTACTGAATTAAGACATACCTTTATTAATGTATATTAAATGTAAAATTCATCATCATCATCATTTAATGTCCTTCCATACTGGCATGGGTTAGACAGATTGAAAGAAGCTGGCAAGTCCGAAGATTATGCCAAGCGTTAAATTTATAATAATGTTTAAGGTGATATTTTTTTAAAGGTATTTCAGCATCAATTAATAATGAAAGATGAAAACTGACATTACAGTTGGACAGGTATGGAGAAGAGGACAGAGGTGCAATTAATAGCTCAACCTACTTGATGGCAGAGAAAGAAGTGGAGCATTTGGTTAAACTCAGCCTCAGAATTTAAGCAAATAAGGGGATAGCTGATTTGATGAGATGAAGAAAAAGAGAAATTAAGGTAGGAGTTGGAATCCACGAATTTTTAAAAGTCGGAGAAGAGGTTAAGGTAATCATTGGAATATGAGATGTCCAACAAATTAATAGAGGAAGTGAACGATGGCACTGACATAATTAATGATTGTATCACTCTGAGTTGGGAACCAACAAACTAATATAAATTCTGGACTTCAAGGTAACCAATTAACTGGCATGGGTAGAGCATATTCAGGCACACTGATAGAATTCTCCCGAAAAGAAGAAACAACTGAAGGTTATGATTAGTTCAGCAGTGCATAGAAAAGTAATGGTGCTGTTTTTGAGTTTGGTATGATGGTCAAGAAATAATTTAAGGACTTGGGAGCCACTTTTCATAAGGGATGGTAACAAGTTAGTGAAAGAAGGAAGTGGCAGAGAGCATGAAAGAAGTTTAAGGGACAAAAACATAATGGATGTGGAATGGGAAGATTGCTATCAATAGTGGTAAAGAATGTATTGGTTGCAGTGAGCATGGTTGTTATATAGCTTGTAAAGTGGTTTGTTGAGATGACAGACCACTACACTATGACAGCATTCTTGTCAGTCAGTTTGACAATGAATTGTCAAGATGTTGATGCATATTCAAGCACTTCTTGAAATCAAAGCAGCCTAAAAGTAGTTGGTACACCTTGGTATAAAAAGTTGTAATAACTGAGGTTGGGAATCAGTTGAGACTGGTTTCTTTGATATTGATCCACAGTCTGTAAAGTTGAGCTTGGTCTCTGTGAGAATGGTTCTTTAAATTTTTTTTTGATATATCAGGAAACTGTAATAGTCTGGAAATCAGTCATAGATTAAGTAGAGATACATACTAAGAATAAAATGTTAGCTATTGTGGAGTGGTGAGTTCAGATAGAATCACTATAGCATTTGTATGAAAGACAAATGGAAAGTTGGTACATAAGTTGATAGAGCTTAGGACTTTGGTGTTGCAGAAAACAGGACATTATAATAGATGAGAATGTAACTTAAAGGACAGAATAAAGCATTTAAGGCAAGTGACGACTTAGGCAGCAAATATATAATACATAGATGCAAGAATAGATGATGAGCAAGCAATGAAAAATCTGAAATTTTTTAAGATTTAAGAATAGCTACAGACTATAAACTATACAGGACTTGCTTGAAATTTTGAAAGGTTTAAGAATTGCTGTTGACATTTAAGGACTTTAAAAAAAAATGGATGACTTAGGATTAAGGAAAACAGCATAGCAAAACTAGAAACCCAGTCTGGAAAAGTAAGGAGCAATCTTTGATATGAAAATGCTTCATAAAAGGCTTTGAGAACACACATTAGTTCTAGGTTAGCATACAGAAAGCTACATTAGCAGTCATATATGACAGAATAATTCAGAAATTTCAGTGTGAAAGATTTTATGATCAGTATGACCATAAAATAACCTCTATGCGATATTCACTCAAACAGCTTTTGTTTTTTTTTTTAAAAAAGAGAGTGCATTTTGTAATGCACTTAAGTACTTTGGAAAAAAAGATGGACAGAGCTGGACCACCTTTGATCACAGATATGCTGGTTCAAGAATATCTTCAAATTAAACAACAAGGAAAGCCACACCAGAAAACGAAGCTCTAAATATATTACTCTTTACTCTCTTTTACTTGTTTCAGTCATTTGACTGCGGCCATGCTGGAGCACCGCCTTTAATCGAGCAAATCGACCCCGGGTCTTATTCTTTTGTAAGCCCAGTACTTATTCTATCGGTCTCTTTTGCCGAACCGCTATGTAACGGGGACGTAAACACACCAGCATCGGTTGTCAAGCAATGCTAGGGGACAAACACATATCTATTTATATATATATACGACGGGCTTCTTTCAGTTTCCGTCTACCATATTGCCGGCAAAAAAACAAAAAAAAGACAGGAAGACGGAATAGACAAATCGGAAACACCGCAGCCCTAAAAAAAAGAGTGACTGACAACAAACACAAACTTCAGCATGTATATCACTCTCTAATGCATAGAGGCTAGTTTTACCGGTTCTTCCTCTACAGTCAATGATACTTCCGTTATGTCATCCTCGTTCGTTTACAATTTATAAACATTGTTGATATATCATTTCTCTATATTTATTCAGTCTTAGTAATAGTCAATCAACTACCGCAGTTGAATTTTTAAAATAAACTGTTCAGTAATGAGAAGAAAACAGAAAAGTAGTTGAATGTTCTGGTGAATCTATCCTCGCTGATTTAAAGTCTGACTTCAGTACATCTCATTATTTCATTTAACTACATAGAGTAAGTATCGCTATTATATTTTAGATATTTCTTCTCTCAAAATTGTATAATTTATATTTTCATTTCTACTTCAGCTACACCATGTACTATCTTGGCTTTTTAGGTGTGAAAGTGGGGGCTTTTATTTCTTCATTTTGACTTCTTTCTTTTCATTCTCAGATTTCAAAGCGATTGAATCAATACAAATAAAGAAAAATGTAATGGAACTTGTTCGTATTGAATGACATTCTCAAGAACATGTTGGTTATTAAATTTAGCTCTTCATATGTGTTTATGCTGAAACGTAAAGAATTATTACTCTCCCGCATAATCGTCACATCTTTTATTTATATTTCATTTTAATCGGTATCGTTGTTTGCGAACACTCGAATCGTCGGATCAACAAAATGAAATGAATGAGTTAAAACTTCATGCATAATTCCATTACCAAAAGTCTCCATTTTACTTTGTTTCGTAGTAAAATAGTATTTAGTTTTCAAGAAATGTATTTTATTTGATCTATTTATTTCAACTCTTTCTTTATTAATCGTTTATACGTTTTATATTCCGTGTCTTTCTCAACGATGTAATTTTTCGTTGTCCATAATAGGTTAACCATTTCTTTGGCGCTAGTTCGTCCGAGTTTCTCATTTTACAGTTTCATTTTGACTCTAGATTTACACACACACACACAGATTTATTTCCAAGAATTGATTTGGTTATGCATGAGGAGACAATGAAAGTTTGGGTCAAATGAAGTAATTTACTATTTACTTTGCATGTTAAGGTGTAGATATGTGCATTTTTGTTTGCTTCGATCGAGTGGACGCAATTATAATTGTAGGATGTTCTAATCATTATTTACAAAGCTTTATATAGTGGCCAGTGATCTTGGAAGGTCTTTTTCATTCCAAGATCCACATCAATTGTCCTCATCTATTTCCACAGCATTTGTATATCATTGGGTCTTTTCTTTGTAAATACATTCTGAGCATTCTTCCCATATTTGTAGTCATATCTTTTTTAGAATAATCTTTCGTATTAACACTTCATTATTCCTTATTCTTATGTTGTCTTCTGTTACAGGTTATCAGATAACATTGAGATTAAAATATTTCACAGAAGACTGAAAATAACTTCATCAACCTAATGTTAAGTATTTTCTATAACTCTTGGTTGAATGGATGTGAAAAAATTTATTTGGAACTAAGAATATTTGTAAAAGTTACAACACACGTTTACTGGACAATTTTCTGTACTTCGAGGATTTACCATGAATTTTTAACAGTCTTATGTGTAAGGATTTTAATATCTGGATATATTTTGTCAATTGGAGCTAGTTTAATAATGATCCTTTAGCTACTGGTTATTAATTTACAAAATTCTGTCTAATAAATTTACCTGAAGTTCTTTTTCAAGAGCCAAAACATCATTAGGCTTTAATAAAAACCATCATACAGAGAAAATATTGATTAAAAGAGAAAAGTTATGGATGAGACAACTGAGCCTGAAGCAACTGATTCATCTAATCAGACAGAAGAACATACAGAGGTGAAATTGCACCCTTGTGATATATGTTGGAAGTTATTCACTTCAAAGAAATTGTTATCTTCTCATAAATGTATTCACACAGGCAAAAAACAACATCAGTGTGATATTTGTGGTAAAACATTTGCTCAGAGTAGTCATTTCTCTCGACACAAACGCATTCACACAGGAGAAAAACCATACCGCTGTGATATTTGTGATAAAAGTTTCTCTCAAAAGTATAATTTCTCTCAACACAAACGTATTCACACTGGGGAGAAGCCATACCATTGCGATATTTGTGGTAAAGCATTCTCTGAGAATGGTGGTTTAGTCGCCCATAAACGTATTCATACAGGAGAAAAACCATACAAATGTGATATCTGTGATAAGGCATTTTCTGTGCCTGGCAATTTGGTTACCCACAAACGTGTTCACACTGGTGAAAAACCGTATCAGTGTGATATCTGTGGTAAATCCTATTCTGGAAGTTCTAACTTGTCTACACACAAACGTACTCACGCAGAAAAGAATCCATACCACTGTGATATCTGTGACAAATCATTTTCTGGAAGTGCTGCTTTGTCTCGCCACATACGTCTTCACACAGGAGAAAGACCATATCACTGTGATATCTGTGATAAATCATTCTCTCAAATTGCACATTTCTCTCGACACATACGTATACACTCAGGGGAAAGACCATATCACTGTGACGTATGCGGTAAAACATTCCCTGAAAGTGGTCATCTCTCTCGACACAAACGTATTCACACAGGGGAGAAGCCATATAATTGCGATGACTGTGGTAAAGCATTCTCTGAGAAAGGTCACTTAGTTGACCACAAACGTATTCACACAGGAGAAAAACCTTACCATTGTGATATTTGTGGTAGAGCATTTGCTCTTTCAAGTACTTTAGTTTCCCACAAACGTATTCACACAGGAAAGAGACCATACTACTGTGAAATCTGTGGTAAAACATATTCTGAAAGTGCTGATTTGGTTCTCCACAAACGTATTCACACAGAAGAAAGACCATATGACTGTGATATCTGTGGTAAAACATGTTCTGGAAGTGCTAATTTGTCACGTCACATACGTATCCACACAGGAGTAAGACCATACCATTGCGATGTCTGTGGTAAAACATTCTCTCAAAGTGGTCATTTCTCTCGACACAAACGTATTCACTCAGGAGAAAGACCATACCATTGTGATATCTGTAGTGAGACGTTTTCTAGAAGTGATAATTTAACTCAACACAAACGTATACACGCAGGAGAGAAACCGTAGCTATGATACATTCTTAATAAACTATTTTCTACAAATAACTCTGTTTTGTCATTAATTTGAGTATATGGATTTTATAACACTACTGTCCTTTTTTCTTCACCATCATTTTGCCAATGTTCTGCGCCATAAGGATGAAAGACTTGAGGTTGCAAGACAGTGTGTGAGAGAGAATCGTGACGTGGTAGGAGAGAAATGTGTTCGCAAGGATGACGGTTCACTTGCGCTAAATGAGGATGCAAAGAGAGAGGTTTGGAGACGCCACTATGGAAGGTTGCTGAATGAGGAAAATGAATGGGATAAAGAGAGTCTGCCTAATGTCGACCCAACAGAGGGACCAGCAATCCGAGTTGACAGTTCCTTAGTAGTTAAGGCAATTGCAAGCATGAAAACGGAAAGCCCCAGGCCCATCAGGAATTACTGCGGAGATGCTCAAAATATCTGGTAGTGTAGGCTATGGCGTAGTCACCCGTATAGTTAACCAAGTGATACACGAAGGAGTCATTCCCAATGACTGGTGTAGCAGCATAATAGTCAACTGCTACAAAGGTAAAGGTGACGCCCTAGATACAAATAACTACAGGGGTATCAAGCTGCTGGATCAGGTAATGAAGGTTACGGAGAGGGTCATAGCTCAACTAATTAGAGAGAGAGTTAGCTTAGATGAGATGCAGTTTGGGTTCGTGCCAGGGAAAAGTACTACTGATGCTATATTCCTGGTAAGACAGCTGCAGGAGAAATACCTAGCCAAAGATAAGCCCCTGTACCTGGCTTTTGTTGACATGGAGAAAGCCTTTGACAGGGTCCCCTGATCCCTTATCTGGTGGTCAATGAGGAAACTAGGGATAGATGAATGGTTAGTGAGAGCTGTGCGAGCCATGTACAGAGACGCTGCTAGTAAGGTGAGGGTTGGCAACAAGTACAGTGAAGAATTCCGGGTAGAGGTTGGGGTCCACCAAGGTTCAGTCCTCAGTCCCCTCCTATTTATCATAGTCCTCCAGGCAATAACAGAGGAATTCAAGACAGGATGCCCCTGGGAGCTCCTCTATGCTGATGACCTTGCTCTAAATGCATTGACATTCTGGTTTATATGAACAGATTGTCTTGCAGTTTGGATTGATTTTATAGGTTATCAGGTGTAGAATAGTGATAACCATGGCATTTGGTATGTTTGATGTTTGTGCGATAGCAGTTAATGGAATAGTATGAGTGTAAGAAGAATTCTAAATGGTTTGTTATGAAAAGACCCAATCATTTTTAGTTTCACTATAAGCCATTGTAGTAATATTAGAGCAAAGAGATAAAACCACTCATCTGTGTGCTAGTGGTTATAGTAAGTGAATCATTACAAATCAATCACTTCAATTAAGACAACATCGATAGTACCTCATACTCACCTGCTAAGTAAGTAACCAGTTTTCTGATACTTCTGTTGTAAAAATGATAACAGCCTTTCATTAGAAAAATTCAAGAATTTTAATCCCTCTTTATTCCTTGTATTAAGTTCAATGCTTCCATATCAGTGTATCATCTTTGAGTTACTATGAAAATGATACCATTGATATCGATTTTTGGAATATTTTAGACAAGGAGATTATAAAATCTATCCTTTTGCTTGTCTAATAGACAATCCTACCTTTGGGACTTAAGTGGAGATGTTTCAATGTTGTACAAATTAGCTTAGAATATTTCATTATTGTTTTCATAAATATAGTTGCACAGGAAAGAACTGATAAATGTAGTATTTTCACCAGGCATTAGCATCATATACAAATAGCCAAATAGAAACAATGTTTTTATTTATCTTAACCAAAATATATTGATATCATTTATCATTTACTTGTTTCAGTCATTTGACTGCAGCCATGTTGGGGCCCCATCTTGAAGGGTTTTAGTTGAACAAATAAACCCCAGGACTTATTTTTTAAGCCTAGTACTTATTCTATCCCTGTCCTTTGCTGACTGCTAAGTTACAGGTATGTAATCACACCAACACCTGTTGTCAAGCAGTGGTAGGAGACCTGTCATGTATATATATATATATACATACGACAGGCTTCTTTCAGGTTCCCTCTGTCAAATTCACTCTCAAAGCTTTGGTTGGCCAGAGGCTGTAATAGAAGACACTTACCCAAGGTACCACAGTGAGACTGAACTCGGAACCACATGGTTGGGAAGCAAGCTTCTTACCACACACCCACAACTAAAAATTATACATTTATCATCAATATAAGCATGTTTTATGTATACATATTTTTCAAAATGATCTTAACCAATTATTGTTTACTTTGAAGCTCTAAAATATCTTATCCTTTACTGATGAAGATTAAATGTTAGTAACATAGACTTTATGAGAGTTGAATAATGCGAAATATATGATGGTTACTGATAACCTTTTTATTTGTAGTAATAACTACTTGTAAGAAATGTAATTGATTAGTAAAATTCTATATAGAACGAAAATGGGTCTCCTGGAAAAAAAAGATCAATAGTTGTGAATGAAATAAAAACATTGTTGATAACTAATACAACTATAGAATAAACCGATGAATGAGATGTAAAAATGATTTACAATCGTAAGAGAAGGGAGAAATTGAGATGGGATGAAGAACACTACACTTGATTTTCTCCCCTCCATACACACAAGCATGTTCACTTTCCAGACATTTCTACATTACTGCATGTACTTTATACGCACTTTCTGACAAGTTGTGGTGCACCTGAGCACTGTATACAATAATTTCATTATTATTATTTAATTGGACAGTTGAGAGTGTATTGGAAATGAAGAAATGATGAGGTGAAGGTTATAACATCTATAACTCTTTTATCAACTCAATGGAATATTAAGAATATTTACAGCTTGCTTGTGTCACAGTGCAAATATCAAATAAGGAGACTTACAACTATAACATGTTTAAAACTTTTTCAATGTAATTGATATTTCACTAGTGTCCAGGCATGACACATATTACTGATTTATATTAAAGTGGAGGTAGTTTTGGCATACATATGGCATTAGTGAAAAACATAGCTGACCAGCTACTAATGAGATCAATGATTCATTATAATCACCTTTATGATGCAGTAACCTTAGCTTTATCTATTGATCATGTAGTTGGTGTGTAATTTGCAGAATTGCTTCCACTCAACAGGAATATCCAGTTTTTTTAACATCCCAGACAACAAATGTTAGAATGATAGAAAATAAATCTAAACATATAGTTGTTTTCTTGATTTTTTTTTGTGGGATGTCAGTTTATGATTTTGTTCTCATTGGGTTTACTGACTGTAGCTGCTTTGTTTTATGATGAAGAAGCCTGATTTTTTTATACAGTGTCTGTTATAACCATCATAACATTATTAAACACTAACTAATGTTTGTTATAACACTTATAGCATTATTAAATACCAGCAGTGCTCAGGTATTGTATCAAAATAACATCAAACAGAATGATTTGACATGAGAGAGAATCAGTTACTATTTCTGTTGGGTGTAGCTACATAGATGTCTTACTCATTGGCTCATATACATACATTGATAATAACACCCAGGCATTAATGAATGTTTATATATATGTGTGTGTGTGTGTGTGTATATATACAGTAATACCTCACTTTACGAGGCCCCCAGGTTTATGAGTTTTATTTTTCAAGCACAAGATCCAAATTTTGAATGAAGTGCAAAAGTTTCTACTACTATAACAAGTGCTTCTGCATATTACCAAGAAATTTATGCAGTGAAAAAAGTTTCTTCTAAGCAAACAACTCTAGGCATGTTTTTTAAAAAGAAATCTACAAGAGTCAACAGAGCATGCAAGGGAGAACTCGACTCGAACTTGCAAAGTGGAAATATTTTATTTTTACCTTTATATCTGGGACGTAGGACATCCCGGATAAAAATTTAAAATGCCCCCCCCCCCCCCGAAGTAAAGGTAGGCTGGATTGTAGCCACACTTCTATACAAGGAGGACAAGATACGATTGATCGAAATTACAAGAGACGGGCTAACAATTCCAGTCTGTTATATATTTTGAGTATTGTTATCACTAGTGATATCAAGATATAACTTTGTATTTTGTATTTTATGTGTAGATGTATATATATAGATGTACATGTAATATGTACACATATATACATGCACTAGCACTATGACCCGGCAACGACGGGTCTTTAATGCTAGTATATATATATAATATATTGTGCTGTTAAATATTTTAATACTTTCTTTTTTCCATGCATATTGTTTTTCTCTGTTATCTTGGTGCGGTACGTTGGATTAATTTAAGACTTTAGCTCTTATTTCTAGCAGGTAGATGCTTGTTAAGCATCATTACGCTTCATTCAAATTTATAATTCATAGCTATATAATGCTATTGTGCCTGCGATCCACCTATGTCACTGCTAGTGATATCAATTTTAAAATTTATCTACAGATGATATGAACAGTAGTGACATCTGATTTCAAATCTCAGTGTTTGAATGTTTTGCTTATATATATATATATATATATATATATTGATAAAAATGGTAAAACACAAAAGAATGAAAGAGACCTTGATATTATGTAAATAAAGGAATTTATCTGTAAATGTACTGTGTGACAATTATTCGGTTGCCATGATAAATCTCTGAGTTTCAGATGCCGAGGTGGAAATCCATGCCATCATCTCTTCAGTTATCCGGCCATCGGAAAAATACTATGAAAAATTTTTCCAATGGATAACTGAAGAGATGGTGGTGTGGATTTCCACCTCAACATCTGAAACTCGGAGTTTTATCATGGTTACTGAATAATTGTCACATATTACATTTACAGATATACATTTATGTATGTATGTACATGCATGTTTTGTCTTTGTGTCTTGACATCATAGGGTACTTATAAGCAACTATCACCATCATAGAAGCAGTGTCCTTTGTTTCCAATCTTCGGTGTAAATATGTATGCCCATGGGGAAATATGTTTGCTTTAAAACAAGTGAGGGTTGGCATAGACAACCAGATTGTAGAAAATGTCTCAATGAATTCCTTCTGACCCATGCAAGCATAGAAAGTGGACGTAAAAACGATGGTGATGTAAGTAGAGTGTGATTAAGGAAAAATATACATAAAACTATTATAGTATCATTATCAAAACTGGGAAGAACGTCACCGTACATTCAGTCTACAAGTACTTTTGCCTCCCAAACTATAGTCAATCCTTTTGTTCCTTTGCTAAAATTATCTCTATCAACTGTAAAGAATCTCATTCCCAAAGACAATCCTGTCAACTTTGTGCTATTGTATACACTTTTAACATCTCAAAGCTGTTTTGGCACATGGTCAGCAATTTCGAGGGAGGGGATATATCGACCCCAGTGTTCCACTGGTACTTATTTTATCGATCCCGAAAGGATGAAAAGCAAAGTCAACCCCAGCGACATTTGATCTCGGAGCGTAAAGCCAGAAAAAAATGCCGCTAAGTATTATTTTTCCGACGCCGTAACGTGTTCTGCCAGCTAGCCGCCTTGACAGCTGTTACGCCGGGTGAAATGCTTAGCGGAATTTCGTCCGTCCTTACCTTCTGAGTTCAAAGTCCGCTGAGGTCGACTTTGTCTTTTATTCTTTCGGAGGAGATAAAATAAAGTACCAGCTAAGTACTGAAGATGATGTATATCCTCCCTCGAAATTGTTGGCACTGTGCCAAAAATTGAAATCAACCTTCTCCAACATCTAGAATCTCACTTCTCGATAACTACCAGGACTATTTCTGAAAAAGTCAAATCTAATGCCGAACTACTTTGTTATGCCATTCACCAGTAGGCACTCGCTCTCGAAAAATTTTGGGAAAACAAGTTGTTGCGTCAGTAAACTTTCGGCTGTGTCTAACGCGTGGATCCGTCAAAACTACCTGACTATGGGATTCAAACAATCTTGTCCGATGGATTTAAAGTACACACACACACACACACACACATAAAAAAACAAGACAAAGAGTGTAAATAACACCTGTTAACATACGAGAAATTATTGTCTCTTTCCCGCCTTTTTTTAAAAATCTCAGCCGATATACCCTTTCGTTACTGTATTTATTTTGAGATGCTCTGTGTTTCTTTCAATTATTTTAAATATAACAAAGAATTTAGTAAAATAACTTAGTTATCATAAACCTAGTGTTAGGAATGTAAATTGTGACTAAGGCTTAGTGGAATATTTTAATTCAAAACTTATGAAAACAAGACATTTTATCATAGAGCCTTGGCCGGGTTAGTAACAAAAGGGTTAAATAAGATACTATTCCTGCTAGCGGTTGTAGGTTAAATAACCGAAAATTAAGTAGCTCACGACTAAAACTTTCATAGCGCAACCGAATGAACTCTCAGCTCTGAGTGCACAGAAAAACTAGGAACTTTCCATCACGGAAAAAAAGATGTTCCAAGCATAATCGTCTTTTCACCACACCTCCTGCATATTATCTATCTGAAAGCTGTGTCCTTTTTTTTTTTTTTTTCATTAATGGTCTAAGAGCGATTTAGCAGTTATTTCTTGCAGCTCAACTAACCCATACGAATTATTCCATATTGGAGCGTACCATCGGGATTGAGAACGTCACTTAATAGCTAGAATATAAGTTTCATCACATGGACAGCAAACCTAATTAATAGATATGAAAACATTATAAGCAGGCTATGAAAAGATTGAAATTTTGAAAGATTTAAAGCTACCTACAGGCTTCTGAGACAAAAAAAAAAGGTGATGGAATAAATAAGGATTTAGAAAACTTGTATCAAAGAAAACAATCGAAAGCTAGAAAATGCCTACACAAGTTAGTGGAGTTCTAGATTCGCAAACGGGAAGAGAAACCACATCAACACTGTTATAACTGACAGAATATTTAAGATGTTCAAAAGCGTGGAAGATTTTATGATGAAAATGGCCATGGCTGAAATCACCTGTGATCATAAGTCTTGTTGGGTCAGGTATGACTTGGGATTAAACAACAAAGGTACACTAGATAGTGGAGTTCTTGATAGACAATACCTGAAGATGTGCTGGACAGTGGGCATGCCTAATTTTAGCACTCTCTACTGATCAGAGGTGCGTTCTTCCCTTACTAGAAATGACAGTTGGTTGATTATCGTCGCCGCCTCTTTACTAAATATATAAACACTGTAGATATTATTTCTTTAGATTTGTTTACATTGTCTCAGTAATAACTAATAAATTGATGTAATCAAGAGATTATTCATTTACCAGATTAAAAAAAAAAAAAACTACATATATCTTGTAAGAATGTTCTGGTGAATCTATCAGTCTTCATAAATTTCTCGTATATTACGTCAAGATATCATTTCATCTAAGATCTACATTGTTATGTAAGTATCGTTAATATATTTTAGATTTCTTTTACCGAAAATGTCCTTTTTTATATTTACATTTCTACTTCATCCCATCATTCGTATTCACTGCCGAATTCAATTTTGTTTTGTCGGTTCATTATCACTTCATTCCCTCGATTTTTCATTTAGTTAATTTAGTTCCGTGGTTTATCTAATCTTTGCATGGTTGGTGTAGTTTCAAGGAATGTATTGACTTCATATTTTCTCAACCTTTTAATTCCCTGTCTTCCTCGACGACGTGTTTCTTTATTTTCATAACCATACATCAAATATTATGTGAAATAGAAATCCAGTGAGGGCAGTCTATGGTTCGCTACTTTTCCAGGATTTCTGACATATCTAGTTGAACTATCAATCAGTGCTATAGCTTACGACCAACTTCTGTTCTGAGTTTTTAAAAATTTATGAATATTTTGAGATTTCTTAAGACTAAAATCATTTGATAGAATTTTGAACTAATTCGCAATGAAGAGTTTTGGTTTTGACACTCAAAGAAACTAGTTATTTACAACGTGAAAGGTAAAAGAAAAGGTAAATTGTGAATATGGGTGAAAAAAAATTATCATAGATGATATGTTCAGAATATATGATCTGTTGATAACTTTGAAAAATACACATTTATTTGGTTAAAGAGGAACTAATGAGATGGACTTATATAATAACGAGACAAATTACATCAAGGTAGAAAAGTCGTATGAGAATCTTGTTATTAACATGTCATCAAATCTAGATCCAACTTGATAACACTGGCAATGCCAAACAGATAGAACTCTTTTCCAGTATCTTCAAGCCCTAATTCATGAGTTTGAATAAGTTTGTATGTCATGGTGGGAAGAAGAATCTGATGTTTCAAGACTGACTGAGACGAAAAATTTCTTTCCTCTCAGACAAAGGGCAGTCCTGAAACATCAGATGTATCACCTGGTTAATTATATGGGTGACTAGGTTTTATCTGACACTGCCAGATATTTCGAGCATCTCTGCAATGCTTCCTGATGGACTGGGGGCTTTCCCTTAATTGCTTTATCTACCAGCGTACTGTCAATTTGGATAGGTGGTCCCTGTGTTGGGTTAGCATTTGGCAGACTCTCTTTCTCCCATTCATTCTCTTTATTTAGCAACCTTTCATAGTGGCGTCGCCAAACCTCTCTCTTTGCACCCTCATTTAATGCAAGTGAACTATCATCCATGTGGACACATTTCTCTCCTACGACATCGCGAGTCTTGCAACACGAAATACCTCAAGTCTTTTTCTTATCTGGTTAAATAAACCTGTCTCCTAGCTTCCCTTCTGGCAGTCTGTTGCAATTCCCTGTTACTACCATTCTTCCAAGCCTGTTTCTTTTCCATAATGGCCCTGTCAACAACATTGTTCCACCACCACATTACCTTGGGTCGAGAGGGATTTTGCACCATCCACAGATCTGGTCAGTGGCCTTCAGCAGGTTGTCCCGTAGAAACCTGCAGTTGTCTTCCACATCATGTGATGCTATATCCACCTCTATTTCGTCAAAAGCTTTGAGTAATATGTCTCTAAATCTCTGTCCATTCGCAGGATCTTTAAGCTTCCAGATCCTTCTCCTCCATGCTGGTCATCTGGGCATCCATTTTGTCCTGATCCTGCAGTCGCTAGCTACTAGTCTATGTTGTGGAGTACATTCTTCACCTGGGAAGGTTTTGACATTTATAAGCAGCCATCTTTCCCTTTTTCTGGTGAGGATGTAGTCAATTTGGCTAGTGTGTCTACCAGATCGGTAGGTAACTAGGTGACTGGTAGGTTTCCTGAAGTTAGTATTGCAAACCATAAGATCATTTACATCACAAAACTCCAGCAGCCTGGTTTCCTCCTCATTGCGGGAACCAAAACCATAGCCTCCATGTATGCCATGGTAGCCCACTGCATGTTGTCCAATGTGTCCATTGAAGTCACCAGCCACAAAGAGAAGGTCCCTGCCATTCATCAATGAGGTAGTCTGCGAGAGGGTGTCATAAAATTGGTCTTTCTGTCATCAGGTATATATATATATATATGTATTTATACCTATGTTTGTATATGTGTGTGTGACTGACTCCTGTGCAGGTGGCACGTAAAAAACACCATTTCGAGCGTGGCCATTGCCAGTACCGCCAAACTGGCCCTTGTGCAGGTAGCATGTAAAAGCACCCACTACACTCTCGGAGTGGTTAGTGTTAGGAAGGGCATCCAGCTGTAGAAACTCTGCCAGATTAGATTGGAGCCTGGCGCAGCCATCTAGCTCGCCAGTCCTCAGTCAAATCATCCAACCCATGCTAGCATGGAAAGTGGACGTTAAACGATGATGGTGATATATATATGTATGTATGTATATGGGTGTATATATATATGTATATATATGGTGTGTATGTGTATATATATATGTGTGTGTGTATAAATAAAAAGGGGTTTGTATGATTGTGTATAGAGGGATATATATTATTCAAAGAAATTCCAACTCTGTTTTTTATGTTTTATTTATATTCTTTATAACATTAATGTAGAATATAGAATATATAGTATAAATGATATATATATTGTAAAATGAAATGAAGTATTGAATGTCTTATTGAATAGATGAAATGTTGAATATAAAATATTAAGAGAGTAGTATACTTTCAAGCATCATAGCAGTCTTCAAGGTCCCAGGCTGTGACTGGAGTGCTTCAACAAGACAAAGAAAGTTTCAGCCACATAAGTAATCTACTTTGTGTTTATTATGATGTAGATATATATTTTTTTTCTTTGCTTGGATCAGGTGGAAAATATAATTATAGAACATCCTTGTAATTTTCTGCTGATGTTGATAAAGTGGTCTGTGGTTCAAAGATCCACACTCACAGGTTTTTATCATTCATTTCCATCATATCTATATTATCAAAATGTTTTGATTTTTTGTTTTTTTTCTCTAAATAAATTTTTACTCTTTCTGGCTATTTTAACTTTCAGTACTTGTAGTGTAATATATCCTCTGTAGTAATCTTCATGTTATCACTTCATTGTATTGTCTCTCATGTCGTATGTTGTATTTTATTGCAGGTTATCAGATGACGCCAAGAAAAAAAAATTTTCGCTGTAGATTATCAACTTTTGAACACTAAAATATCTTCATCAAGCTGGTGTCATCTTGTTTCTTCAACTTTTGGCTGAATGGCTGTGAAATATTTCCTTAGAATTAAGATTATTTACAAAACTTCCTGTACAAATGCCCTCTAAAAGATTTTCTGCACATATTAAACATGGAAGATTTGCCCTGAAGTTTGAATTGTTAAGTGCAAGGATTTATATATCTAGATGTATCTTATTTATTATATTAGTTTAATGAAACTTTAATTGCTGATTGTTAATTATAAGATTCTGAACTAATAAATCCACTTGAAGTTCTTTTCTTACAAGAAAAGTATGGAGGAGAAAGCAGAGCCTGAAAATACTGATTCATCTGATCAAACACAAGAAAGTACAGAAGTGAATTTATATGCTTGTGATATGTGTGGAAAATTATTCAGCACAAGCAATCTGTTATTTTCCCATAAATGTATTCTCTCTAGTAGCAAAAACTTGCACCACTGTGATATTTGTGATAAAACATTCTCTCAAAATAGCAGTTTACTTTCCCACAGACGTATTCATACAGGAGAAAAACTGTTCCAATGTGATATCTGTGGCAAAAATTTGTCTCGAAAGGATAAGTTATCTATCCACAAACGTATTCACACTGGGGAAAAGCCATACACTTGTGATATTTGTAGTAAAGCATTCTCTGAGAAAGGTGGTTTAGTTGCTCACAAACGTATTCATACAGGAGAGAAACCATACCATTGTGATATCTGTGACAAATCATTTTCTGAAATGCGTAATCTAGTTTCCCACAAACGTATTCATACAGGAGAAAAACCATACAAATGTGATGTTTGTGATAAAGCATTCTCTGTGCCTGGCAATTTGGTTACCCACAAACGTGTTCACACTGGTGAAAAACCTTATCAATGTGACATCTGTGGGAAGTCGTATTCTGGAAGCTCTAACTTGTCTACACACAAACGTATTCACACAGAAGAGAAACCATACCACTGTGATATCTGTGATAAATCATATTCTGGAAGTGCTGCTTTGTCCCGCCACATACGTCTTCACACAGGAGAAAGACCATATCACTGTGATGTTTGTGGTAAAACATTTTCTCAAATAGGTCATTTCTCTCGTCACATACGTATTCACACAGGAGAAACACCATACCACTGTGATATCTGTGGCAAAACATTCTCTGAAAGTGGTCATCTCTCTCGACACAAACGGATTCACTCAGGTGAAAGACCATACCACTGTGATATATGTAATGAAGCTTTTTCTAGAAGTGATAGTTTAACTCAACATAAACGTATTCACACAGGGGAGAAACCATACCATTGTAATATTTGTGGTAAAGCTTTCTCCATTGCTAGCAATTTAGTTGCCCACAAACGTATTCATACAGGAAAGAGACCATACTACTGTGAAATCTGTGGTAAAACATATTCTGGAAGTGCTGAATTGTCTCGCCATGTACGTATTCACACAGAAGAAAGACCTTATGACTGTGATATCTGTGGTAAAACATGTTCCGGAAGTGCTAATTTGTCTTGTCACATGCGTATTCACACAGGAGAAAGACCATACCATTGTGATATCTGTGGTAAAACATTCTCTCAAAGTGGTCATTTCTCTCGACACAAACGTATTCACTCAGGAGAAAGACCATACCATTGTGATATCTGTAGTGAGACATTTTCTAGAAGTGATAATTTAACTCAACACAAACGTATCCACATAGGAGAGAACTTACAGCCATGTGATCTGTAGGTAACACAAATAGAACATAATGAATTTGTGTGTATTGATTTTACCACATCACTGTTATCATATTCTTATTCATCACCATCAGTGTTTAATGGCAATCATTCTATTCTGGTAGTCTATCTGATAGTCCATTGTAACTTTCGTGTGCACTTGATCATCTGGATAGTTTATGCCTCCATTAATATTTATTATTCCTCTCCATTTTGGACATTAGAATTGCCAAAGAACATATCCTTTATTTTTGTTTGTACACATTATTGAACTCATATTTGCTTACTTCAAATATATTGAGCAATAGTTTCTCCACATAGTTTCCTTTGCACACATAAGACTACAGACAGTGGTGCCATCTGAAGTATTCTCCTAATTGATAAATGTAAAGCAGGGTGTCTGTTCTTAACTCGAATCTCTTGCTGTTGTCTCACTGAAATTATAGAACTTCTTAGTAACAAACACAAGCTCTACCTTCTCTTCTGTACTAACTTGACTATACAATGTATATTTGGTCAATCACACTGAGACCTGTGTAATTTTCCATTTCTAGTGCATATTCTTTATTGCAGTTGATCATGAAAGAGCTACTTCAGCCATTATCTTCCTGCACTCGAAGTATATTTTGTAGAGTAGTTAAATATCTTGATACTTTAACTTTCCCTGATGAACCTGCTTCCATCTTACTTATTTTTATCATGCTGGTAACCAGGCAATTTGTTTCTTTCCACTGGAAACAGTTCTTCATTGTCCCATTTATACTTTCATTCTCAACCACACATAATAGCACTTCCCCTTTCTTGTCACTTAATGAAAGCAAGTACACTGGTATTATTTTTGACACATTTTTCTGTGGACATTCTAGTTCATATGAACAAATTGTATTGCAATTTGAACTGTTTTTATAAGTTGGTGAAGTATTTCCTGAACCTAAAGAAAAGACCTAGCCTCTGTGACGGGATTTATTGTTATTGTATTTGTGGGTTTGCTATGAGCAATCATCAGAGATTGTGAGGTCTAGCATATGTAGCGATATAAATTTTTCGGTGTCTACTGTTCGTGACAGAATGGTTAAGGTACAAGACTGTTCTCTTGCTATGTATAGTAACTCTTTGTGTTGATGAATCTAAGTTATTATGCTCCCATTGAAGAATATTCTCAAAATCATTATTCATAGAAGCTGTTACTTCACTAGTAAGATGAGTACAAAATCAATCTGTAGCTAATACCCACTTGACAAGTATGTTACTAGTTGGTTGGCTATCTTTCTGAAGATTGTGTTGCAAATGTTAAGATCATGTATATCAGAGAAATGCAGATATTTTAATCATTTTTGTTTACATGTTCCATGTTCAAAGCTTCCATATTTGTTAGTAAACCATCCTAGTATTTCTTAACATTGTCATTGAAGATGACATCAGTTCTTCAGGCAGCCTTACAAAGTCCTCATAGAATTTGTTCTTGTCTTTTACCACAAAATGATATTTACGTGAACCATAACAACTTCATAGGATAACCTTTTAGAACATTTCAATAGCTAATCCAGTGTTACTGTGACTACCACTGAAAATGAGAACATAGTGAAGAACAGAAAACACAATTTCATTAAAATAAAACCTTGAAATATAATTTTATTTGCTTACTTATTTTTGTGAAGTATGTTTTTATCATTTGTTCTTAACATTCTGTATCTATATATGTGACTGTCACCAACAATGCTTTCTCACCCTTGTGGTATTTGAGGTTAAATATTCATTCAGCATAAATTACCACATTGAATATAAACTTTCACTGAAATGAAAGCAAAAGATTTTGCTATTTGTATAAAAGTGTTTATAAGAAAAGTGAATAGCCACACAAGATATCACTGTGATATTTGTAATGAAATATTCTCTGAGAGTAGTGACTTGTCTAGAAATTAATGGATGCATTCATGAGAAAAACTGTTCCATCTGTTGTGGTGCATTTTCTTAGAATACTCATCTACTTGACATCTCCCTTTGTGAATAGCTTCCTTAGTTACAATGGGTTTCCAATGGGTTAATCACTATTTTACTGCATTAATAATAGTATAACTAGGGAGCTTATGTGCAACCCGGTTGGAGTGAATACCACAAAGTATTTTTGTTTGATGGCACCAGTTTATCTGTTTTATTGGTTATGTACCTCAGATATCAGACATACTGACTTATGCATATATGTGTGTATATATGTATATGTGTGCATTTATATGCACACACACAAACAACTTTATGTGAAAAGTTACTCTCTATCAAGTACCACTCACGAACGTATTCACACAGGAGAAAAACCATACCAATGTGTTATTTCTGATGAAGCATTTTTTACAATGAGTCATTTGTCTTACCACATACATATTCACACAGGAGAAAAGCCATACTACTGTGATATTTGTGATAAAGCATTCTCTCAAAGAGGACATTTCTCTCAACATAAACATATCCATACAGGTGAAAGACCATACCTGTGTTTTCTGTGGTAAAACATTTTCTAGAAATGATGCACTAACTCGACATGTACATCCACACAGGATAGAAACTTTGTATTTTATTACTATAATAAAATACAAAGCTATTTTACTGTAGTGTTGTAAAATTTGTTATAAAGAATTTTTACAAATAATATATTTTAAAATAAATAAATTTGTTTATATGGATTTTGCTATGTATCTTACCAGTTTACTTTTTAACACTATTATGAAAATATAAAAAAAAAATCTATAACATTCTAAAAAAATATCAAAACAAAAAGAATTGCAACTGAATTAAATATTGACAGAGAGGAATGTGGAAAGATTTGAGCCAGAGTAATTGAAAATCCTTATTGATGAATTTTACATATATGCAAAGATCACCTTTCAGAGTCAAAGTTTGAATACTAAGTGTATCCTAGGTAGCAGAGATGGGCTGTAAATAAAGTGTAAGAGGTTAGCATGGAGAGGAACAGCACATGTAGTTTTAGTGCTAGTGGATGTGGTCCAGGTTGGAATGGAATTTGCAAATAAAGAAATGGTGGGATAATTGTTCAGCATAATTTCATGAAATTAGGTTTTAGTTTAATTTGGTTGTGACTGGAGACAACACTAACCACACTACTTTAGCCATGATAAATGTCTGGCTACTAACATGCTTCTAGGAAACATAATTAGCAAAACAACCACAATGGTAACCCACCTCACTTATGTATAGTACTTTGCAGAGTTTGCATGCTATGGAATAAACCAGGAAAATTTAGGCACAGCACACACACAAACTCTTTTTTTTTTTTTTTTGTCTTCAGAGTAAATTACAAATTTCTTAGTCTTTCCTTCATAGAACTACAATCTTCTGACTTTCCCCACCTCAAGTATGCTGTTTCTGCAATGTTCAGTTGGACATCAACTGCACAATGTCACCCAGGCCAGCAAAGATTATGAGCTCTTCCCTCTCTTTCCATTTCAAATTAAAGCAGAGAAAAGTTAAAAGCAAAAGATCAAGTGCAAACCAACACTGACACTTTAGTTTATGCATAACTGTATACACATATAAGATATGTTTTTCTATATCTTCACAGTTTAAATTGCTACAGAAACAGGTAGTTGATTTTAAAAATTTATATAAATCTTTTCCAATACCGTTATTACATAAGAAAGTGTTAATTTGTCAGATCCTAATTATTATTATTAAATAAAATATAATTAGACATTGATTCCTAATATTGGTGTATATCTACAGGTTTCATAGAAGGGGGCAGAATATAGTTAATTAAATTAATGCCAGTACTTGCTTAATACCTATTTTTTATGACTGAAGAATGAATAGCAGAGTCAGTCATCTTGATGTAAATAAATAAGACAGCTAACTACAGGAAAGTATTTTGTCAAGAGTTCTGATTCCGTCAACCATCATCTTTGGAATAATTAGATATTAAATACTCTTTTTACTGTTACTCTAACAATTTATATTTTAACAAAGAGCACTAGTAAAACATCATAACACTATCTCTCTCACCTCACTAAAGTATATGAAACACACAAATAGCAGCAACATGACTATCTTAACCGATTTAAACATTAGGATGCATACTGCTAACAATATATACAAAACAGGGACAGATATGCTGTGATCAAGTCAAATTTTCCTGCCTCCACTATGGTCACACCAGAATGTTTGGTTGTACAGGACAGTAAAGGAAATGTGATATGGCCAGATTGACATGGTTCATCCCATGATTCACCACGGCATGTTAGAGTGAACAGCATAGTATAACTGGGTAAAGGGCCTTTGGGTTGTGTCATTCAGCTAACTTCTTGCAAGTTATAGGCCTGCTCAATCAAGGATAACATTGGGGCAATAGCTCCAAGATACATCTTATTAATGCTCTGGGATGAATCGTTAGTGACTTTTTGGGGGCCTCATGTCTTTCAACATCAGACCCTCTCACCCAGTTGACTCCATTAGATCAAGTCTTAGTTTATATCCCAGCAGCAGTAAACCAGCGGTTTACTTTGTCCAAAACCACTCAGTGGTCTTCTCTGAAAATTCAGTAATAGTGTTTATGCGCCAGTAACACCAAGCTCAGCCAGAGCTTTGCAAACTGAACACCTCCACAATTCTTGAAGACAGGACAGCTTTTGAAGGTTTAGCTGTTATCTATAGCAGGCAAGTCACCTCATACTTTCTACTTTATTGATTTCCGATAGAAATTGTAAATGATGAAAACGTAACTCGAGAGAGAGAGTAAAAATTTTAAAGTAATTGAGGAAATGAAATCTGTAGATGTGGGATAGAGTGATAGGCATGCAAACTCTGCAATACACTATACATGGGCGAAATGAGTTGCCACTTTGATGATCATTTCCTATGGATATTTTTGTTATGATTTCGAAAAGTAATTTGAGAAAATCACAAATATGAAACTATGGCCATCTTTCGGTACAAGTACCATAATTGCCACGTGTGTTTGTTTACATTTGAAGAAGATCGTCACTCTCCGTAAAGTTTTTTTTTATATAGGGTTAGGGGTGGGAGAAAAGGGTTTCTTTTTTCTTCATAAATGTAAACAAACCCACGTGGGTTTGTATGTTTAAAATAAAAAGGAGCCTGTACGTAATCATTGAAATTACAACAAATCTTCCTCAAATTACACCCCGCTTGCCTAGAAAATTAAGCAAACATTGGTTAATATCAAATGCACTGTCGAATAAAAAGATTGTATAGTTGATGAATAAACAACAAAGAGAGGTACATCAAATTATTTAATTCAAGATTCACTATTTGAAAATAAAGCAGAAGGCTATGTGCATCGACAGAAACGTCAGTGTCGGAAAAATACTTTGCAATATTTGTTCCAGTCCGTTATGTCCGAGTTCGAATTCTGCTGACATCGACCTTGCCTTACCGATCAATTCTTCTTAGTGCTTCTTGCGAATAAGAATATAAACCCTAACGGTCACAGTATTCAGATAACGACCGGCGACTCCAGATAGACTCTGTCTCTCTCTAGCATATTCCGGCGAACCTTCGGTATATGTACCGGGTGCATTTTAAAAAAAGGTTGTTTTTTTATATATGGGGGGGGGGGTAAGGTTTGTTAAGTTTTCTTTTGACTTTGGATAGCTGGTGGTGGCTATAGATTCAAACAAATCCTAGAAGACAATAAGAAGGTTAAGGGGCGTTTTGCCATTGTTGAGTCTACACAAGGCCCCTTTTGACTCTGAGAGTATTTTTCTAGAACTTGAACCACTGCATAAACTAAAAACATATATAAATGATCACAATTACGGGAAAACTAAATAAAGCTATATTTCTTAATATATTAATATAATCATTTTTTTTTCTTTTTAATAAATTTTGTTTACTTTCCGCGGCATGTAAAAGGGAAGTAACTCTCTGTCGAAACCATTACATTTCAATTTCACTACATTTAGTGTGTGGATGCGTGTTTGCTTCTCTGTGTATATGTTTGTGCATGTATTTACTTCTGTGTGTACGTGTGTCTGCCTTCTGTATCAAATCGTCCATCACCAAAGCAGCCCCATTAAAACGCCCATGCTCAATCCCCCTATTACGGTAATAAACAGAAGCCAGTTAGAAAGCCTTGAAGTGATATATTTGATGATGAAAACATATTTAAAATTTATGATAATTTTTGTTGGTCATCAACAGTGTGAAGGAATTACTTCTTTTAAAGGGAAAACTAGTAATAACACGAGTACAATCGTTGTAAAGTATTGTTTCTTTTTATATGTTCAGAACTTACTTCCCTGGGCATGGACACATTGAAACTCCGACGTCTGGCAGCTGACTTGGCAGACACCCATAAAATTATCAACCATCGTACAAACAATAACTCTGAGCACCTTTTCAAACTCCACCCATCTAACACCCGTGGACATATTTACAAAGTAAGAAAACAGTACAGCTCCCATGACTTCAGGAAACATTTTTTCACGCTGAGAGTTACTGAAGCATGGAACAAACTGCCGGCATCAGTTGTTAGTTGTCGGAGCACTGCATCCTTCAAAACTTCCATGCTTCCTGAGATTCGCCAACACTACACTTGATTTTCACCCCTCCATACACGCACAAGCATGTATCTGACTCATACATTGTTCGCTTTCCAGACATTTCTACATTACTGCATGTACTTTATATGCACTTTCTGACAAGTTGTGGTGCACCTGAGCACTGTATACAATAATTTCATTATTATTATTTTTTTTTAACTTAATGCAAAAAAAGGAGGAAGCTGAAGTCAGTTTTGAAAAATACAGTGGTCAGTCAACATGATAACAGTAACTGCTTATTGGATTATTTTGTTAAGTTATATATTTGTTTTTTTGTTAAAAGTTAATGTTTGTTTTTGTGTTCAGTTTTAATAAAATCAGTTTTATATTAACCTGAAGGGTTAGTCCACAATTTTGTAGAGTACAAATTATTTTTTAACAAGAAAAGTATTGACAATGATTTCGAAGCCATCATCAAATTGTGATGCATTAAGATAATTTTGGTTTTATATTGACTCTGTTAAGATAAAATTTTACTGGTGTTTGTGGGGTTCAGTTGAATGGCAGTAAGTTTGTAGGATAGGCTGTGATGAAGAGCTGTTATAGAGAAATTCTTTATTGATTAAATTTGTGGTTATATTATTGTTCAGAATTTATTTGTGTATGTAGAACTTTGTAAACAGGTGTGTATATTTAGGTGTGTCAGCTTCAGGTTATGGAATTGTTTTTTAGTGGTTCACAGAAAGGGAGTGGGTAGATAGAGGAAACTTTTTTGGTCATCAGTCTTAGTTATATTGAATTTAATCTTTTGCTATGGCAATGTATAAGTCAGAGTTTAAAGTTTAGTCCAGCTTTTAAAAACTTAGCAATTGTATGTGCCAGCTTTTTTGTAATGAAATTTGTAAGGGTTCACAAAATAGTGTAAGTAGGTGATATGTTTTAACTGGTCAGTCAGTTTTTTTACTTGTTAATGTTATTTAGGGTATTTCTTGTTTGTATTCAGAAGGTGGAGGTTATTAATGAAGCATGTCATGGTGTTGTTAGTGTGTATATATATATATATATATATATATATATATATATATATATATATATATATATATAAATATATATATATGTGTGTGTGTGTGGTTAGGTGTAAAGATTGTTGATCAGTATATTTCTCTCCAGGGGTTTATTGTATTGACAATTTGACTAAAATGTAGAAACTTCTGTGTTTTATAGCACTGTTCCATACTCAGCTGCAGATTCCCACCAAATAATTCATGAATTTTAATAAGAATTCTCCTTGTGACTTCCCTCCAAACACAGGAAAATATATGAACCTCTAGATACTAGTTATTTGTTATGCAAGTTTAAATTGCACTGTCTGTGTGTGTTCATGTGTATGTGTGTGTGCATATGAATCTATATATGTGTATGTATATTACAGATACAAGGCTGTGTGGTTAAGAAGTTTGCTTTTCAACAACCATGGGGTTCTGGGTTCATTGCATGGCATCTTGGGCAAGTGTCTTCTATGGTCTCAGGATGCCTAAAGCTTTATGAGTGGATTTGGTTGATGGAAAGTGAAAGAAGTTTCTCATGTATGAGAGAAAGAGAGTTTATATTTTGCTCACCTTCACATGTGTGAACAATGGCTTTGCTGATAGTGTCATTTGCTTGAAGATACATTATGAAAGCATGTTCAGGCAGCTTGTGTTGCACAATCTTTATATAAAAGAATTATTCTTATGGTGTTGTTTGTTTCCACCTGTCTGGGCTGTTTGTTGTTAAAAAAACTGGGATGTTTTTACCTTGCTTAGAAACCAGAACAGAAAGGGCATCTGGCCATAGAAAACACTGTCCGTATTTACTCTCCTCTTACTTTTCATTCATTAAGGCATAGTTATGTATTCTTGTTTACTTGAATCATGGGGAAAATATAATTTTAGAATGTTCTCATAATGTTCTACAAAACTTGATGTAGCACCAGCAGATTTTGGATGGTCTAAATTCCAAAACCTGCATCAAGGTCCCTTTTATCCATTCTCATTACTTTCTCATCAGTGTCTTTTCAGTATAAATATGTTCTTAGTCTATATGAGTATTCTCAATTTCAATACCTGTAATCAAATATCTTTATTCTTATAATTTTCATGTTTTTGCTTTTATTGTACCATTTGTCTTATGTTATCTTTCATTACAGGTTATCAGATGACACTCAGATCGAAGTATTTTACTGCAAATTATCAACATTTTTATCCACTTTTAAAGACTAAAAATAACTAATGTCAGCCTGTTCTTGCAATTTTTGGTTGAAATAATGTGAAATATTTCCTTGGGGTTGAGATTATTTGCAAAAATTTGTACAGTTACTGGAATATTAAAATGACATTTCAAATGACCTATGAGTAAGACCTTTCACACCCTGTTAATCCAAGTTTGTTGTTTAGATGCTCATTATAATTGCAAAATTCTATTCAAATAAATTCATGTGGCAGTTCCTTCTTAAGAGCTGAAACATAATTAGACTTTAACAAAGACTGTCAGACATAGAAAATATAGATTAATAAAGTTATGGAAGAGAAAGCAGAACCTGAAACTATTGAGTCGTCTGATGCAACACAAGAAAATACAGAAGTGAAATCACAGCCTTGTGATAAATGTGGAAAGTTATTTACAAGTAATCTATCATCTTCCCATAAATGTGTTCTCTCTGGTAAAAAACAGCATCACTGTGATATATGTGATAAAAACTTCTCGACCAGTGACAGTTTAAATTCCCACAAGAAGATTCATACAGGAAAGAAACCATACCAATGTGATGTCTGTGATGAAACATTTTCTAGAAAGGGTCGTTTATCTGACCATGTACGTATTCACACTGGAGAAAGGCCATACCACTGTGATATTTGTGATAAATCTTTTTCTAGACGGGATCATTTCTCTCAGCACAAACGTATTCATATGGGAGAAAAACCATACCATTGTGATGTATGTGGTAAAAATTTCTCTCAAAAGGGTCGTTTATCTATCCACAGACTTATTCACACAGGGGAAAAACCTTACCACTGTGATATATGTGGTAAAACATGCTCTGAAAGTGGTCATTTAGTTTCCCACAAACGTATTCATACAGGAGAAAAACCATACCACTGTGGCATTTGTAGTAAAACATTTTCTGTGCCTAGTAATTTAGTTTCTCATATACGTTCACACACAGGAGAAAGACCATTCCAATGTGATATTTGTGATGAAACATTCTCTACAAAGGGTCATTTGTCTGGCCACATACGAACACATACAGGAGAACGGTCTGTGGTAAAAGATTCTCTCAAAGTGGTCATTTCTCTCGACACAAGCATATTCATACAAGAGAAAAACCATAGCTATGTAGTCATTGTCATTACATCCACTTTTCCATGTTTGCATAGGTCAGATGACACCTGAGGTAAATGCTTTGCCTGCCACCAGTCTTCACCTAAAACATGAAAAATATTTTATAATAGACTCCATCAACTAACAGCAGGGTAAGCTAGGGTAGCAGATAGCTTCCATTATCTAGGTGACCAAGTCATTTGCAGGGATGAATGCTGTGAGAATAAGAATAGGCTGGGCAAAGTTCAGAGAGATCCTGCCTCTGTTGGCAACAAAGAGCCTCTACCTCAGAGAGAAAGGCAGACTGTATGATGCCTTTGCACAAACAGCAGTGAAACATAGGCTGTAACAGCCAAGGATATGCATAGGCTTGAAAGAAATGAAGCTAGTATGCTTTGCTGGATGTGCAATTTCAGTGTGCATATGACAGTATGTCTTGAGAGAAAAGCTGGGCATAAGGGGCATCAAATGTGGAGTGCAAGGGAGACGACTGCACCGGTATGATCATGTGATGCAAATGGACAAGAAGTGCCTTTGGAGGGAACCTGTGCTAGAGGTAGACCCAGGAAGACATTGGATGAGGGAGACCTTTGACAATATACCATCCTTGAGAAGCCAATTCTGGTTTCATTTAACAAGCACCTTTCAAGCATTGGGCCTCATGGAAGCATTGTAGCCGATGCTGGTGGCACGTGAAAAGCACCTTTCAAGTGTTGGGCCTCGCGGAGCTAATGACCAAGACCTTTGACATTATGCCATGTTTGAGAAAACTCATCAAGATAAGTGAAAACATAGACATGGCAGATACTGGTGTCACACAACTAGCACTTGTGCCAGTGGCATGTAAAAGTACCCATTACACTCTCAGAGTGGTTGACATTACGAAGGGCATCCAGCTGTCGAAACCATGCCAAATCAGACGAGTCTAGTACAACCTTCCAGCTTACCATCCCTGGTCAAACCATGCAACCCATACCAGCATGAACAACAGATGTTAAATGATGATGATATGGTAAGGTCATGCAGCTTGGGATAAAATTTATTTAAAGCTGAAATCTCTTGAGTTGTTGCTCTGTTTTACCGTTTCTGCCATCAGATGGCCTGATGAAAATGCCAGTAGTGTTATATTTATGATTTGACATGAACAAAAAAAATCATAATAAAACATAAAAATAAATAGTGGTGTATGTTTTTTTAAATTTTATTATTTTATGATTTGGTTTTAATTTTGTGGTCAGCATGGCTGTATGATTAAAAAGTTTGCTTCCCAATCATGTGGTTTCAGGTTCAGTCCATCTTTGCAGCATTTTGGGCAAGTGTCTTCTACAATGGCCCCTAGCTGGCTCGTCACAAAGGGTTTTGGCTGATGGAAACTGAAAGAAGACCATCATATGTATAATCATGTATGTGTCCCATGCCAACCCCCTTGCTTGTGAAGACATGTTGGGGCAAGTGAAATCGAATTGAACCAGCCAGGATCCCTGGTCTGGTGGTACGTAAAAAGCACTATCCGACTCGTGGCCGATGCCAGCGCCGCCTCCACTGGCTTCCGTGCCGGTGGCACGTAAAATACACCAATCTGACCGTACGACAGGCACCCATGCCAACCCCCTTGCTTGCGAAGACATGTTGGGGCAAGCGAAATCGAAATCGAAATCGAATTGAACCGGCCAGGATCCCTGGTCTGGTGGTACGTAAAAAGCACTATCCGACTCGTGGCCGATGCCAGCGCCGCCTCCACTGGCTTCCGTGCCGGTGGCACGTAAAATACACCAATCTGACCGTACGACAGGCACCCATGCCAACCCCCTTGCTTGCGAAGTCATGTTGGGGCAAGCGAAATCGAAATCGAATTGAACCAGCCAGGATCCCTGGTCTGGTGGTACGTAAAAAGCACTATCCGACTCGTGGCCGATGCCAGCACCCCCTCGTTTGGCTTCTGTGCAGGTGTCACATAAAATACACCAATCCGACCGTGGCCGTTGCCAGCCTCGCGTGGCACCTGTGCAGGTGGCACGTAAAAAGCACCCACTACACTCACGGAGTGGTTGGCATTAGGAAGGGCATCCAGCTGTAGAAACACTGCCAGATAAGACTGGAGCCTGGTGCAGCCTTCTGGCTTTCCAGATTCCCGGTCGAACCGTCCAACCCATGCTAGCATGGAGAACGGACGTTAAACGATGATGATGATGATGATGTGTCCCTTGTCTTGACATTGCATGACAGTTGTAAATGAGTGTTGTTCATTTTCAATATTCTTTGAAAGCATGCCTGGCCATGGGAAAACATTACCTTACCTGGAAACAGGTAAGAGTCAGTGACAGGAAGAGCATCTTGTAGGAAATCTGCCTACAAGATTCTGTCTTACCCATACAAGCATAGAAGAAAATGAATATTGAAAGAACAATGATGGTAATAGGGTAGGAATAGTCAATCTAAAACAACTTTGTTGATGCTTTCATCAGGAGACCATAATTGACAACTTGGAAGATTTCTTAATCACCTCTACATTATGTTGAGTACTATTATGCTTAATTGTATACACATTCATGTAGTTTTGTTTTTAATTTATCATACTGCTTCATGAATTGTTGGACCATCTTGGCAACCAACTAAACCATGAAATAACACAAAGTTTTCAAAGAAAAATATAGCTATCTTGATAAATAAAATGTATTTGAAATATCTCATCCAGGAGACAGCAGGTACTATTTTTCAATAATGACAACACCAACTATCTCTGATAAATAAATATAGTTTTAGTACTCAGAAATTTCTCCCTTGCATCAAATTATTGAACTAACTATTAGCTCATCTATTCAGCTTAATAAAGAGGTTATTAAAATAAAAAGTTGCGATGAAAAATTAAGAACAACATTCTTTTACTTGCTTCAGTCATTTGACTGTGGCCATGCTTAAGCGCCGCCTTGAAGGATTTTAAGCTGAACAAATCAACCTCAGGACTTATTTCTTAGGCCTAGTATTTATTCTACCAGTCTCTTTTGCTGAACTGCTAAGTTATGGGGATGTAAACAAACCAACACTGGTTGTCAAACTGTGATGGGGTGGGGACAAACAAAGACACACACACACACGCATAGATATATACATATACATGAGCTTCTTTCAGTTTCCGTCTACCAAATCCACTCACAAGGCTTTGGTCAGCGCAAGGATATAGTAGAAGACACCTGCCCAAGGTGCCACGCAGTGGGACTGAACCCGGAAGCATGTGTTTGGAAATCAAGCTTCTTACCACAGAGCCACACCAGCACTTAAAAATTCTAAGAACATTTTTGTTCCATTGGACAAGACTAAAGATATGTATGAAAACCAGCAACAAAGTTTCCTCAGTGCTATAAACAAATACTTACATTCTACATCAGTATTGAGTAGTTGTTTAAAAATCAAGCAAATACATGCATTCACACAAAACCATGAGGTCCTGAGTTCTAGCTTACTGCATGGCATGTTGCACAAGTACCTTTATTATAGCCTAGGATTGACCCAAGCCTTGTGAATCAATTTTTTTGATGGAGTCTGTAGAAGCCTTTTGGATAGATTATACTTATAATTCAAAAGTCCAGCTTTATCACAGTGTCACATTGATTCCACGTGTGAATTATGAGGAGGACATGTGTCTGGAATACTTATCTACTTGTTAATTCTACAAGTAAATTACCCATTTGATTGGACAACCAGATACTCATACATGAAAATAATGGAAGAGACCATCCTATACACATACATTCTATCCCCATGTGATAAGTTCCTTGTACATAACAAAATCTTGCACTTCAAATTTATTTTTGTGGCCTATAGAATCTGTAATTCTTGACAGTATTGTACCAAATAAATCAGAAATACATAAAGATAGACCTCATTAGCACCTACAGCATTTCAAAGACTAAGAGACATAGAGGCATGAACTGGAATGTACAAAAACTGAAACATTTTGAATGTGACACAAATTCAAGTGTCTGCATGTAATAATGATAGTTCATTATATCAGAAATTCAGATAGAATACACCTCCAGAATAATTAATTTAATCATAGACAAAACAACTATGACAGTTATTGTTGTATATGTGTCACAAACAGGATTGGTGTATGAATAAATTTTATGGTGACTACCTCAACAACAAATGATAGTGCCATCATTATCATAGCTGCTGATTTTAATGGACATGTTAGGCAACCCCATGATGGTTCTTTGGCATACATAGAAGTTATAGGTGGGTATAGTACAGGAAATGAAGGATCAAGGCTTCTGGAGATAGTCGATAATCTATCTCCTATACAAACTTCAGAAAACCAGCCAGCCACTTGATCACTTACCAATTACATGAACTCACTGGCCAGAAAGATTTTATCTCCTCCAGGAGACAAAATAGGCAGATGTTAATACTAAGCCTTTCCCCAGTGAAGAATGTTCCATTCAACATAGATTAGCAAGATCTGTGTGAGAACTAGACAGACATGGAGGAAAAAGGCTATTAGGAGAAGGAAGATACAAAAGCTGAAAAAGACATTTAGTTGGTCACAGATTCAGAGACATTGTAATGGATACTTATGACAGATGTAGGAAGGATAGTGATTAACTGGAAATTTCTATAAAACAATCCACTGAGGGATACTGGCTAGATTTGTGGCTGATACATGGTGTCATAGTGATGCAAGCAGAGCCATAAAAGACTGGATAAAAGAGAGCAGCAAAAAATTCCAGGCATTGAGCAAAATCTGAAATTGAGGGGCATGAAATGAATTTAACAAAGATTAAAGTTTTGATAAGAAAGAATACAGGACACTGCTAGAATCAGGGAAATGGTCATGTTTGATATGCAGAAGAAATATAGGTAGACATTCCATGCAGTGTACTTTGTATAAACTATGGATGCAAAAGGGGTGAAGTAGGATCACAGACAGTCAAATAAAGATACACTGTACACCTACATGTACTTAGCAGTGATGGGTGGGTCTTACCGGAGTAAGAATGAGCTGGAAGAAGTTCAGGAAGCTCTGCTGGTAACAGATTTTCAGAGTGGAGCTTAGACTGTATGATGCTTGTATACAAACTGCAATGATTTATGACCACAAGACATCGGCCTTGAAGCAGTGGATTTTTTGATGCTAGAAAGAAATGGTATAAGTGTTGAAGACTCACCTCATGATATTGAAAGCCAAACCCAAATTGTGAGTATAGTTTGATTCATGAATCCTTAAATTTCTATTTCCAGCTATCTTGTTTTCTCTCAAGCTAAGGCTATTGATAAGACAAATTTTCCATTAATATCATTTTTATTCTAATACAACTGTCACTTTAATATAGAAAAGTAACATGAGTGTTATAGATAGATTCTGGTGAAATATCAGTCACATTGAAAAAGCTTTTATTAATGTTACAATTATATTTCTGAATTTTATATTTGTATTGTGTCACAGGAGAGCTATAAACATTCTGAATATTTTATGATTTAATGGCGAGAATGTATGAAGATAGGTGTGTGAAAAAGTGCCACACCCTGGCAGTTGAGAGGACCTGTGGAAGAGGTAGACCCAGGAAAACCTGGGACGAGGTGGTGAAGCACGACCTTCGAACTTTAGGTCTCACCAAGGAAATGACTAGAGACCATGACCTATGGAAGTATGCTGTCCATGAGAAGACCCGGCAAGACCAGTGAGAACAGTCAAAATCAAAATCAAAATCAAACCAAATCAAATCAGATATCAGAAAGCAGAACCAAAATTGAGGTCGATCAACATCAGTGGAAATTGCAGCTGTGGTTAAGTGAACCATCCGATCATGGTCGTTGCCGGCGCCGCCCTGTCTGGCCTCCGTGCCGGTGGCACGTAAAAGCACCATCCGTTCGTGTCTGTTGCCAGCCTCGCCTGGCCCCTGTGCCGGTGGCACGTAAAAGCACCATCCGTTCGTGGCCATTTGCCAGCTCTGTCTGGCACCTGTGCGGGTGGCACATAAAAAGCACCCACTACACTCACAGAGTGGTTGGTGTTAGGAAGGGCATCCAGCCGTAGAAACACTGCCAGATCTGACTGGGCCTGATGAAGCCTTCCGGCTTCACAGACCCCAGTTGAACCGTCCAACCTATGCTAGCATGGAAAACGGACGCTAAATGATGATGATGATGATGTACATGTTATTATCTTGATTCCATTGATTTGTTAATCACATTACTTATTGCTTTCATCCTAAACACGTAGGACTGTCATCTCCATCCCATTTATTCAATAACCTCTTTTGAATGTAACATCATGATTATCTGCTGCCAGAACTCATGCATAAATATGCTGTTCCACCAAAGTAACCTCAATATGATTGCTTAGCCTGTTAGTGAAATTGCTTGAAAATTTCATTAAGATGAGAAAGAACACCTTTGATTATAGTTAACACCATTGACAATAAAGTAACCTCATGAAACACATGTAGTCAACTGAACAATAACAAGTGACAGTTATATCATGTCACTAGTTACCAAAAAGCATACTGCATGATCTGATATGTAGTACTGAATTATACGAGGTGCAGTGTGACAGTTCAGACTTGTATTCTTCAAATGTCCAGCTCATTTCTATGCCTATAGATTCTGATTGCGTCCACAACAAAGACTGCCAAGATGCACTCAATAAAGAAGCAAGTTCTCCAACACTTATTGTTGATAGTGTGCATTCCAGCATTATGTATGAGGCCAATGAAGCTATTATTGTTACAGGTATGATATTGTGCTTGTCTTAAGTTGAGTAATGAAGATATTTTTGTAGTGATCTGGTGTGTTATATGTCTGGCTGTTTGAAAGTTGTTTAACTTATATAATTTAGATATGTTTTGGCTAAATACGGACCCAGGCTATGTCTAACTTAATAGCATCACCTGATAGGATCTGTAAAGTTATTTTTAAGTTCAGTTTTGTGATATCATGGCTCATTCAAGTAGGGAGCTGTTGTTGACTGAGATATATCCAGGTATAAGTGGCGGGTGTAGTGTGGTGTCCCTTGAAGAGATTTGTTCAGGTTTCATTTGAAATTGACGCGATGTTTTTCTTTGATTTCTTAAATAGAGCGGGGCCTGTTGAGGAAAAGAAATTTATGTTGCAGTGAATTTATTTGTTATGAGCCTGAATTGTGTAGAGGGTGTATGGCATATAGTCCTAGCTTTGGATGAATTCTGAATCTGATATTAATGGTGTTTGGACAATACTGGTGGTATTTTCATGCAGAGGTGTGGATTGGGAGACTTAAAGTAGATGTGGTAACTGTACTCCTCACATATCCAGGGATCTTTCAATTTTAGTATTTTTGCTTCATTGCCTATGTGAATTATGTACAATTATATGTAGTTCACGCATCTGTTGTATTTATTGTAGAGAGATTGGCTCCCAAGCAAGACTAGCATAGTTCTTGATGGGTTTAATGCATTGTTCATACATCATGATTGTCATTTGTTTCTATTGGACAAATATGACCTCTGTAGTTGCTTTATCTACTGTCTTTGATGTATGCTGGGAATGTAGTGGAGGTATTGTATATAACTTTTACTTTTCTAGTGTTGACTGAAAGAAGGGAATGAATTACTGTTGTTTAACCTGGTGTCAATCCCGATTGAGCAGAGATTTCATCAAAGGTATTCCAGTTGTAACCATCTGGTCTTTTTCCCTAGGTATAGGGAGCCCAGGATCACATTATCCAATGTGTCCTATTATAAGATGATAGGGTATTATTTGAGGAAAATTTGGTTTCTGTGCAGGTTGATTAAGTAGAGACTCACTTGGCTCATCAGATGACAATAGATTTGATGGGTATTAGTTCTTTTTGTTTTGGAGCCAGGTGATTAATATAGGACTAGAGTTCCTGTGTAGCAGTTTCTAGAGAATAGTGGTAGAATGTATGATACTATCTGTAAATCAATTGTCTGTATGATTTGTGGTGGTATGAGGAGATAAAGCTGACATAGATAGAAGAGGATGAATCTTTGTGGTCCATTCAAGAAATTGCAAGGTCTGGAAGTGCTCTTCTTTGATATTGGCTATTTTTTATGTAATTGCAAGTAAATTTATAGATGTTATGGTCTGCAATAATTTTTTAAATGTAAATATTAAAGATTTACTCACCATTAACAAATATATTGATACTTTATGCTTTGCTTGTTACATCTTTCTGTGCAGCCACACTTCCAATTATTTCAGTGATTATTTTCATTAATAATATATTTTGATGACCACAATTATCATCATTTTAACACATCTTTGCATACCTGCATGGGTCACATTTTCCACAGTTGGATGCCCTTCCTGTTGTCAACCCTTAAGTGTTTCCAAGGTAATATTTGCCCATGACCACATATCTTCAGAAAAGTTTGGTAATGAAGGACACAGTTTCCATAAGAATGACACTCATTTATAACTATCGTGCAATGTGAAGGCAAGGAGACAGTAACACATGTATAAATGACAGTCTTCTTTTGGTTCCCATCTATCAAATCCACTCTCAAAGCTTTGGTTAGCTCAAGGTATAGTAGAAATTTACCTAAAGTGAAAGTGCCATGCAGTGGGACTAAACCAACCATGTGGTTGGGAAACAAACTTCTTATCATACAGCAGCTGTTTTCTAGATATTTTTCAACACAACACAGATCTTTTGTGTCCAATTCTTCATCTAGTTTCACTTTGTGCATTTTTTCCCCTTTACAATTGTAAATTATATATTAATTGACATTTAGTTCATCAGTTTTTATTTTATATAAATATTAATGGTCAGCAAGTTTACAACCATGAAACATGTTTTTACAACATTCATTTCCATTCTACAGGACATTTACATCAATTACCAGTTTCTAATGAAAAGACACCAGCTCACATTAAACTTTTATGTTGTAGCCATCATAGATTATCATTTTACATTATTCAATATTTAGTCTTTATCAACAAATGGAACATACCTTAAAGCGTCAAGGTAGGTAAAGATAAATTTGAGAAAGATGTACTTCAAACATTGTTGCACTGATGATAAATATATAACTTCTTGTGAATGTGAAATTAGTCTCTCCTTAATAAACTATAGTTGTACATATATACTCAATGTACACTAATGAAAAATATTTTCTTCAGCAAAATATAGAAGCAAATTTAACCACTAAAATCCTTCTCTTTAAACAAATTTTATTGCTGACCATATAACATCAATAAATACACAATGTTTAAAACAAATGAAAAAATACTTTACAAAACCCAAAATAATGACATTTTATTTTGCGATTTCATTTTCTATATTTTCTCATAGTTAGTGACGATTACACAAATTGCGTGAATTAATTTGTCCAAAAGTTATGGCAGGTACATTGCTATCTACTGGAATTCTGTTAAACCTTTATTTAAATATCATTTTGTGGTATAATACGGATGTTGGTTAATGCTCACATTTCAAGAAAATATCACATATATCATTTCTTCTAAGAACATATATACCTATAACATAATATGAATATTTCAAGTAAATCTTTTACAACACTGATACATTTACAATCTCTGCTTTTGTCTCACAAGGTAAAAGGACAGGTTTTATAAGGTTCTTGTCAAAGATACTGAAGAACTGATATCTTTATAGTAGGTGATTTTAATGGTCATATCAGGATACACAGGTGATATAGAGGTTATGAAAATGGCACAAGAAATAAAGAACAATTAAAATTCCTAGATTTCTCTGATACACATTTTAACACTTGCAACAAATTTCAGAAAACCATCTGGTCAACATGCTTGTCGGGTAAGTATGAAGTAGAGATTAATTTTGTCCTTACAAGAGAGTGAGAGGAGTATATGTTAAGGTTAATAGTTTCATATTGGAGTCAAGGAAAATTTGGAAATAAATTACTATTTGGAGATTCAATGTCTGGAAGCTTAAGGATTGCAGCTATATAGGACATAGCCCATTTGCATTCAATGACACAAAGTAGAGTCATTATACATATCAAAAGAACAGTTTAGTATCTCTGATTTAATCATGAACAAGGAAAAACTAAAAACATAAGTCAGAAGTGCTATCATTTCTGATGATCAATCATAGCAACCTTGCTTATATAGCATCACAGACATTAGGACTCTTTTTTTTTAGGACCTACACAGAGCTCAAGTAAAAGCCACTTTGATGTACTGCTGCTGTACACACACAAGCATCCTAGATCACATCTTAAACACTGATTCACTCACCAACACAAATGAGCAGTTGCTTCTCTCTGCCTCTTCTAATACAAATATAACAACCTATTTTGAGGGGTTAGAGGAAAGTTACCAGTTACATCTTGCACTTTGCTAGTCTTCTCCTCCAGAAATACAACCCTTGAGGAATTCTGCTCATATGCATGCATTTCTGTCGAATATTGAACTACAACAGGAACCATATCATTCTTACCAATTATTGGTGAGATATAAGACTGAAACCTCAAAGGTCATAGAGACATTTTTTATACTCCTCACTAATTTATAAAAACAGCCCAAATGCCTGTTCATATAAGCCAGAATGTCAATGGAGAGGATACTGGTGTACTTACTCTCAATAACAGTGACAAGAAAGAGGAATGGAAGTGTTATGTGTGGTAGTTGAAAGAGAAGAGTTGGATGATGAGAAACTACTCCAAGTGGAATCAATAAATGGCCCAGCGGTCAAGTTTGGCCTCAGTGTTAGAAATAAGCCTAATAAAATAATGAAGGTAAGAAAAATAGCAGGTCTATCAGGGATAACAGAAAGCATCAAGATTTAGTATTGCTCTGTTAGATACACAGTTAATTAGATAGTGCAGAGTGATTTATTCCATAATGTACTGTATCATCAATTATACCAAAGATACAGAAAAAAAGAATACAATAGAGGTAAATGACAAAATCTAGTAAAATAGGTGAGATTTTTTTTTTATTAAAGTTAGTATAAGTAATATTAGCTCAAATAACATAGTTTGTGTTAAGACAGAACAAGTGATATATTTTTCACGATATAACTGGAAGACATATTTTCAGTTATAAACAAATTACTATATTTGTTATTCTATATAATGCTTTTATAACAAAAAGTAAAAACATCCTGCACAAATTAGGAAATGACAGTAAGACACAGGCAGAAGTTTAATATGGTATACAAAGAAAGGTTGACCAAGGATGTAGGAATCTTCTGGCATGCTAAAGGAGGTCTTGTACTACAGATGCTCTAGATCTGCAGGCAAACTGTAGTAGAATGAAATGTTTGGTTAGCTAAATACTCAGTGCAAAGAATATGTGTAATAGGATATCAGAAAGACTGTCAGCATAGAATAATGAATAGTTAAAAGTGATGATGTTGCATTGGTAAAATCCAATTCATAAAACAAATTTCCATTTGTACAAAAAATATTTGACAGCAGATATCCCATAGCTAAGGTTTCTCTTCTGTGTGGATACGTTTGTGTTTAGTTAAATTATCCCTTCTAGCAAATGTTTCACTACATATATCACAGTGGTAAGGCCTTTCTCCTGTGTGAATACGTTTGTGTCGAGAGAAATGACCACTTTGAGAGAACGTTTTATCACAGATATCACAGTGGTATGGCTTAAATCCTGTGTGGATACGCAAGTGGCATGATAAAAGACCCATGGTAGAAAATGTTTGCTCACAGATATCACATTCATATGTTTTCTCTACTGTATGAATACGTTTGTGGGTAGACAAGTCAGCACTTCGAGAAAATGTTTTACCACAGGTATCACAGTGGTATGGTTTCTTTCCTGTTTGAATACATTTGTGGGAAGCTAAATTACCAGTCTCAGAGAATGTTTTGCCACAGACATCACAATGATATGGTTTCTCGTCTGTGTGAATACGTTTGTGTTGAGTTAAATTATCACTTCTAGAAAATGTCTCACTACAGATATCGCATTGGTATGGTTTTTCTCCTGTGTGAATACGTTTGTGTCGAGAAAAATGACCACTTTCAGAGAATGTTTTACCACAGATATCACAGTGATATGGGGTCTCTCCTGTATGAATACGTTTGTGTCGAGAGAAATGACCGCTTTGAGAGAATGTTTTATCACAGATATCACAATGGTATGGACGTTCTCCTGTGTGAATGCGTATGTGGCAAGACAAACGACCTCTTGAAGAAAATGTTTCATCACAGATATCACATTTGTATGGCTTCACTCCCGTGTGAATACGTTTGTGGGTAGATAAATTAGAACGTCCAGAATATGATTTACCACAGATATCACAATGATATGGTTTCTCTCCTGTGTGAACACGTTTGTGGGTAACTAAATTACCAGGTTCAGCAAATCCTTTACCACAGACATCACAGTGGTATGGTTTCTCTCCTGTATGAATACGTTTATGGCAAACTAAATTACCAAGCTCAGAAAATGCTTTACCGCACTCACTACAATGGTATGGCTTCTCCCCTGTATGAATACGTCTGTGGGTAGTTAAATTATCCTTCCGAGTAAAATTTTTACCACAGACATCACAGTGATATGGTTTTTCTCCCGTGTGAGTACGCCTGTGGGAATTTAAACTGCCACTCTGAGAGAATGCCCTACCACAGACATCACAGTGATACTGTTTTTTACCTGTGTGAATACATTTATGGGAAGATAATAAATTACTTGTAGTGAATAACTTCTCGCATATATCACAAGCATACAAATTCACTTCTGTATTTTCCTGTGTCTGATTTGAAGAATCATCATTTTTAAACTCTGTTTTCTCATCCATAATTTTCTTAATCTATATTTTCTTGTATGGTGGACTTAGTTAAAGTTAGCTGATATTTTGTTCTTTCAGAAAGACTTTCAAGTTGATTTATTAGGATGGTATCTTGTACTTAATAATCAGCAGCTAAAGATCATTAAATTAGTTTCAGTTAAGATATATCCAGATATCAAAGTCCTTTCAAATAAGACAGTTAAAGCTTCAGGGTAAATCTTCCAGTTAACATTTATGTGGCAACTCTTGCCTATAATCGCATTCAAACAAATACTTCATTTTAATTCAACTTGTAAAAACAGACAGACATTAGCTTGATAAAGTTATTTTTAGTCATGTAGAGTTGATAATTACGTTGATATTCTTCAATGAAGTATCTTTTCTCATTATCGTCTGATAACCTGAAATACAAGACAAACAAGAAGGGGTTACATAATTATTGGACAGAAGAAAAACAGAACGTTAAAACAACCAAAGAGAATCAGAATATATTTAGTGAAAAGACACACCGATATAAAGATGTAGTAGAAATGAATGTGGATTTTAGAATTAAAATCCTCAGAAAAAACTAGGAACTATATGAAGCTTTGCAGAACATTACTAAAACGCGTAAAAAATATGTCATCTTTCACAGAAGTACATATCTACACCGAGTAGATTTATTTCTGCAATACTGTTTTAGGGCCTCTTACAATATGCAGGATATCTATTCTAAAACCAAAATACACACGATAAAAACTATGCTCTCAAATCAACACGAATATTTATTAAAAGTTCAGTTAGAATGGCTTTATATATACATACACACACAAGTGTTATAGCTACTGTTTATATTTGTATATGGATGAGAGACAGAGATGCAAATTACGCATTTGTATGTCTCATAAACTATATGCATTTCAAAGTTGGTTTTTTTTTCACTTTTTAAACTACTGTTGCCAAATTTCACTTCCGGTCGAATCGCACTATAAAATAGAAAATAGCGCATACGTTGTTTAAAATTCCACCAACTGAAAAGAATATCAAAATAATCATTAAAACTGGAAATCATTTCTGCTGAAAACATTCTTTAAATCTCAGAATCTTTGCTGCCAACAATTGATAAAGCAAAGTACACAAACCACTCTGATTTATTTCTTACACGAAATGTAGTGACATAATACGTTTGATGTATGTTTATGAAAATGTGTGGACAGTTAAAAAACAACGTCGTTGATGTAATAACAGAATAAAAACGTAGAGTAAGAGTGAAATTATTACTGAAAATTAGGTTAACTACGAAGGGAGAAATTAGAGAAGAAGATGGATAAAACAAAACAGATTTTGACAAAGCGCAGGAATGCAGATAAAATAAAAATGTAAATACAAAAGAACAATTTTGGGTAAGAGAAATATCTAAAATATATTAATGATACTCACATAGTAATGAAGTTAGGTGAAATAATGAGATGTACTGAAGTAGTCAGAAGTCTAATCAAATGAAACGAGCAGTAATACAGAATGTACAAAAATAACTTGGCTCTCATAAATGGTCGAAACGAATATGTAGATACTTCAATGTAGGTTATTGTTAAAGATTATTGTTTTCATTAAGTAACTCCAACATTTAGTTAATTATAAATGCAGCGCTGCTGAACATATTTCCTATTTACAAAAAAGTAACTAATTTCGAAAATTAAATTAAAATACGAATACTTATTTGAAAGCTTTCAGAGGAGAAATTTATGAATAGTTATGCATACCTATCTTAATTTGAGTTAGGTGAGTTCTATATATATTACAAGATGTAATGACATCTGACAGTCAAGATAAACTTCGAAAATAAACTGCTACACTAAAATTCAAAGATGTAAAACTCAAATGTTCCCTCTCTCGTACCATTCTTTTGAACAAATTTTTATGACGTTCAAATAAACAATCGTATTTCTGTTTATTTTTCGAACTGAGTTACTGTTTTTTCCCCTCAATAAAAAATGGGTTATTTCCACAAATGCTTGTTATTTAAATGATGGTATTAAGAAATGAATACAGTAATCTATATACTCCGTAATAACCTCGAGTTTAAGCATCTATTTATTCGTTTCGGCTATTCAGAAGAGCCAAGTTGTTTTTGTTCATTTCAGATTATTGATAACATCATTGTAATCGACACCTATTCTAACAGTTAAGGGTTACGTACACATTTTCGTATAATCAATATATTTCATTTGCGATTGAAATGTGTTACTATATTTTGTTTGCATTCGAAGGCATTAGTTTCACTTTTTAAAAAGATGTTCACTGAAGTTGAAAATTTAAATACAAAACCCCAAAATATTTTTGCACTTCAAAAGCAAACCAAATATATTAATATACGAAAAAATATATATTGCAGCTGTAAATCCCTTTATCCTAATTATTTTGTTTTATTTTATTTTTAATTCTTTTTCTGATTCTGGATTTTTATTTTTATACTTCTAACTGTTAACAGTTTGTCGCTGTCCTTAAATTTGTCGAAATTCCAATTTTTTCAAAGATTTCTCAACTTCTGTTGTCCCATCTATTTATTTAATACACTGTCCTAATCGTCATATTCCTCACAACATTCTATCCCTTAAATTTGCGTTTCATGTGGGCGGAGGTGGTGGTATAACAAATTGTCATGTTTAATAACATTAACTTTTATTGCCTTCACCGTTTTACAAAATAAAACTAGAAAACTGGACAAAACAGAGAACAGAGTTGAAAAAATTAAAAAGATAAAAAGGGAGAAAGAAAAAACAAAACCCAAAACAATTCACCATTTTGAGTTGAAACGTTGGGGGTGCTGGGAAACCTTTCTAATGGCTATTGAGACACGCTAGCACACTTGCAGCAGGTGATGGCGAGGCTGATGTACTGGAACAGCCAAGTGCCCTCATGAACCTCACCAGTTACCTCTGCAAGATGAATTGCCAGTGAAGATAGGAATCTCGCAGTTAGTGGTCCAAACCCTCCAAACGTCTCGAACGCTACAGATCCTCAAACTTGACCTTAATGCCTTCAACTCCATCAGCCATGATGCCGAAGGTCCCACAACTCTACTGCCTTGCATAGCAGGCTTATTGGGAGCCCAACTATCTCTCTTTTGGTGACAAAATCATCACCTCCACCTCAGGTGTCCAACAGGGTGACCCACTCTGTTTGCACTGGGCATTGATGACATCACCAAGATGGTCATCAAGCTAGACTTCAACGTCTGGTATCTCGATGATGCTTGTTTGGGAGGACCTCCAGACAGGGTTCTCGCCATCCCATTGCCAATTCTAAATCTGTTAGTATACTGAAAAGTATCTATTTTCAATCAACAGTTTTATAGTGTATCATTAAAGATATTTAACTGTTTTCAACTGAGGTAGTTTCCCTTCATAAGTTAATTATATCATTAACTTGTGTCCTAATGTGAATTAGTCATTCAACAAATTTTCTTCCTTATTTTTTCCAGAATCTTTTGTCAGTTTGCACTTTAGAAACAGGAGTTACATTCTAATCAAATGTATTTTACTTGTTTCTGCAATATCAACTTATCCAAACGGCATCTATGAGAGAGATAAGAAATGAAAATAGACACTAGAGTGACAAGTAGCAGCATGTTGGTTGTTAGTGAAGAGATTGAATAACAAATCACCATACGCTGCATGATGAAGAAGAGGGAGAGATAATAATGTGTATGTTGTGTTTCATTTAAACATCCAGGCTGAGGTCACCAACTTAATTGAATTAAATTATTTCATTGGAAAGATTCATCTTTATTTCTCTTTATTCTGTGTCAGTTAATATATTTTATCTAACATTTATACAGGTCATGATATGACACACTGTCAATGTATCAAACATCCCACACCACATCTATAGGAAATTAATTCGATTGATTGACAATAATTTATTCAGCAAACCATTATAAGCACTAGCTCACAGATGAATAGTTTCCTTGGTTTTCCTCTTCTACCATAGATCAGCCTAAATCTGAAAAGGAGATGGCATGGTATAGTCATAGATGTATGTCTTATCAGAAGTCTGCTTACCAGATCACAGGTTAACTGTGTAATGACCTGGTTGTTAACAGCAGAAAATATTCTAAGCTTGAAAGATTTAAAGATCAACATAGCAAACATCACAGTGCTACTTAGTAACAGCAAGTATAAAATCTCAATGAGATAAGAAGTGAATTGCTTCCTGTGCAAGTAGGGATTCAATACTGTATTCAAAGACATAAAAGCAACCAAAAAGTATTTTGGCAGGCAGTGAAAAAAAAATAATGATAATAAAAATACTGGGATCTCAAATAGATTGCTTGTTGTTGATGATAATGATGAAAAAATGTTTCCAAAAGTGCTGTGTTGTTCTTTGATTTTGTAAGCATGTCCACACGGGTTAGACATATAGAAAACAAAAGTGTGCTCAAGGTTGTTGTTGGAAAGATGCTGGATAATCTTGTAGGTGTCTACCAAGTCTGTTGGAGCAAGATATTCAGAGTATGGTAGATGCTTGATGGCAGGTATTCGCTTGGTTGCACATTTCTGAATAGTTTCCAGGAGATTGATATGCTGAGCAAGATAAGGGTTCCAGACTGGTGATGCAAATTCTAAATGTGGATGTACCATAGTCATATACAGCTTTAAATAAATAAATGGAAAGCAGTTGACATAGGTCTTACTGAGTAATGCTAAGACACCCTCAACCTTCTCCCAATCTTAGAGATGTGGCTTGTCCAATGCAGGTCACAGCTTACAATAATACTCAGGTCACATTCACTAACAGACTTCTTAAGAGTGGTGTAGTTGAGGGAGTGTGTAAAAGCTGGGTCTTTCTTTCTAAAGTGCATGGTGACACAATCCATTGCTGCATTGTATCCAGGTTTGATTACAGGGAAGATCTATAGCATATATGATCTGTTATTGTTATCTCAAGGTACAGCTTAATATCATCTGCATATTTCAACACTGTAACATTCTTCAAGTTGGCATCAATATGTGCAACCAACAGTAAGGGCCCAAGAACAGATCCCAATTTTACACAGATCTCATAGGGTGAAGAATGATGTCCTAGAACTGTGACTACTTCTTTTCGACCAAGAATAAAGGACTTCAACCAGTTATAAAGATAATCTTTCACTCCCAATGCAGAGAGTTATGAGTCGCTCATGTGGTAAAGAATTGAAGGCTTTAGTAAAGTCAAGATAGATAACATCCACCCATGAGCTGCCATCAGTAATTTGGGTGTCACCAAGAAACTTGATAAGTTAGATACAGCAGGTGGTGTTAAGGATAAATCCAAATTGTGAGGGTCAAATAAGGCTGTGAGAGCTCCAGAAGTTCCAGAGCATGTTAAACAGACATTAAATGATGATGATGATAATAGACAAACAAGAAGACTTCATTATATGTAGTAAGCTTTATGGTGAAATGTTCTTACAATGTTAATAGATTTCTCACTGATCTTCCATGAAAATAAATCTGTCACTTCCATTGAACACTTTACCAACATTTGAAGAAGCTTTCCATATATACTAAGCCCTAAGAGGTAGTCCAATACCATTCATAACTCTTCAATAAACATCAAAAGTATCTTGGTATTCATGAAAGAAGTATATGATACAAAAAATCAGGTTATCATTAGCTTACTCTTGAGCAACCTTCAAGGCTTCTCCCATCATTTTAAGTGCATAGTGTAAAAAAAAATTTTAATATTAGCCAAAGATGGTACTGAGTGGGGGTGGAGGTGAAAAAATTCATAAATTTTCAAAACTTTTTTCATAAAAAGCTTCCTCACCACCCATCATTTGCAAAAGTGTGGGGGGAAAAAAATTGAAAAACTCCTGTCAAGACAGAAAATCCAATGTAAGTGGGTGTGCTGTTCCAAAAGTCTGCCAAAGCATTCTGTTGAGAAAATTACCTGGCACTGATGGATTAATCAGCTAGTATGTGTGTGTATATATATATAATCTGAAGTTTTAAATTGATATTAAATATGCTTGACCACTGGTTTTAAATTGATATTAATCAAGCTAATATTCAATTTTTCACCCTTATTATTTTAAATTGATATATATATATATATATATATATATATTAATAATAATATGATAACAAAAGAATGAATGAGACCTTGATATTATGTAAATAAAGGAATTCATCTATAATATGTAACAATTAGTCAAGTATCATAATAAAACTCAAGAGTTTCGGATGTCGGGGCAGAAGTCTGCTCCGGCATCTCATCAATTATTAAGACAAACAAAAATGCTATGAAAATGACCATTAAATAAAGGGAAATTACAATGAAGATGACCGTTATTAAGGTGTCAGTTGCATGACACCAGTATCTGCCACAACTACAATTTCACTTGGCTTGATGGTTCTTCTCAACCACAGCATATTGTCAAAAGTCTTGGTCATTTGTCACTGCCTCCATGAGGCCCAGCGCTCAAAAGATGCTTTTTACATGCCACTGGCACAGGTGCTAGTTATGCAACACCAGCATCAGCCACATTGCCTCTGTGAAGCCCAACACTCAAGAGGTGCTTTTCACGAGCCACCAGCATGGATCCTAGTTACATGACACTAACTGCCAAAACAATGATTTCACTTGGCTTGGCAGTCTTCTCAAGCACAGCATATCGTCAATGGTTACACTCACTAGTCATTGCCTCTGTGAGGCCCAGCATTTGAAGATCATGCTTCACCACTTCATCCCAGGTCTCCCTCTTCCACTGGTAGAGACCAACACTTTTTCACAGTTGTCTCTCTTGCACACCACATCTGATGCCTCTTATGCCCGACTTTTCTTTCAAGACATTTACACTTTGTACATGCACACTGACATTGCACATCCAGCAAAGCATACTAGCTTTATTTCTTTCAAGCCTATGCATTTCTCTGCAGTCACAACCCATGTTTCACTGCTATGTAGCATGACTATTTGCACAAGGGCATCATACAATTTGCCTTTCACTCTGAGGGAGAGGCCCTTTGTTACCAACAGAGGAAGGAGCTCTCTGAACTTTGCCCAACCTATTCTTATTCTGACAGCATCCATCTCTGCAAATGACTTGGTCACCTAGATAACGGAAGCTATCTTTTACCTCTAGCTTACCCTGCTGGCAATTGATGAAGTCTGTTATAAAATATTTTTCATGTTTTTTGTTCTGTTCATGACAACCTCTCAGAGCCTCCACCCCCGCTACTGACTTGGTCACCTAGGTAACAGAAGCTATCAACTACTTCTAGTTTTTACCCCTGGCATTTGATAGAGTCTATTTTCTGAACATTTTTTGTTAATTGTATCTGTGCACTTTACACACACAAAAACTGGTTTCCCTGTTAACCTTTCTCTGATATTGCTGCACCTCTTATGTGTCCATAGCTTACACTGGTTACATCTTATGGAGTTTCTACCTACGCCTTTCCTACAGCTTGAGCAGGGCCATCTACCTGGGGGGATTTGTATGGAAGAAGGATGTTAAATGATGACAATGATTAAAATGATGATATTTATGCTAGCATAAAAAAGAAGTATTTCAAATACCTCTTTTACAACAGTGAAGCATCTACAATTTGTGCTCAATTGCTACAAGTAGGAATATTAGACAAGTAAAATAATAAGTTTAATGAAGCCATTGTTAGTTACATGAAAAACTGATATCATTTTCATAGTGGGTAGTTTCAATGGCCATGTCAGGTGACACCAGAATGCAAAACATGTGAATATGGAGGGTTTGAACACAAAAGAAAGAAATAAAAAATAAAACTTGTATTTCTCAGTGTAAATGATCTATTTGCAACACAAACTTTAGAAAGCTAGCCAATCAATTAATAACAAACATGTCATAAGAATTAAAGATTATTTGTCATTACCAGAGGCTGAGAGAAGTGTATGTTGGTCTTTACCAATTTCAAGTTGAAGACTTTCTGAATTAAATCAGGATTTGAAAGAATATTACAATTAGGTGCAACCTGATTAAAAAATTACTACATTCAAAGTAATTTCCAATTAGTTACAAACTTGATGTTTATGCAGATAGAGAGGAAGTAGTCAACTATAACAGAAGGCAGCTGCGTATTTCTTTTTTCATTGCAATGCTGACAATCTTTTCTTCTTGAGCATGTGGTTCTACTGTTCGTTCGTCTATGGTAAATGTTTCTAAATTTTTCTCAGCATCTTAGATGAGTTCTAAGTACTAGATGTTACAAGCCTTTATCTATTCTTGATGGTAAAAAATTTTGAAATCATAAGGAAGTATATGGAAGTTTGGACAAATGCAAATTTAGTTTCTTCTTGATAACATACAATTATTACAAAAAATGACTAAGGGTCATTCTATTAAGATATTGTGAAGCAGCCTGACTATGCATTTTATCCATTTAGTTAAATTTAAAAGGTTAATCCAGCCTTCAGAACCAACAATACTCTCAACTTTATAAGTGAACAATATCACTCTAATGAAACTGGATTGTTGTTCAACGCTGTCTAGGCATTGAACTCAATGCATCTCAGGTAAAAGTATGTAAATTGCTTGAGTGCTTGTCAGCAAAGTCATCCAAATATCTAAACACATTTCAGAAGTACTACAGTGTGCACGTTGTTCATTTACATTCACTTTTGCTGAAATCACAAAATACTGAAGAGTAACATAAGGTCATTAGCATAGATCAATTTGAAAAATAAGTACACTTAAACACTATTAATGTATTGAATCATTATCATCGTTTGTATAACATCTGCCCTCCATGTTGGCATGGGTTGGATGGTTTCACAAGAGCTGGTCAGGTGTCTGGTTTGACATGGTTTTTATGGCTGGATGCTCTTCCTAACACCAACCACCCCCCAGAATGGACCCAGTGCTTTTTATGTGGCACCAGCACAGGTGAGGTGCTTTGACATGGCTTTTACAGCTGGATGCCCTTCCTAACACCAACTACTTTATAGTGTAAACTGGATGCTTTTCACATTGCACCCCACTGGCAGGGTCACCAAGTAACTTGCAGGATGAATATCCTTTGAGAGGGGAGGGGCATTGGAGGAGGTGATCCTGTGTCGGATGATGAGAGGTTTAAGTTAGAGTGTGACAGAAACAAGTGTCTTGCTGTAGAGAAGGTACATAGTTACCCAGCCAGAGAGAGAGAGAATGATCAAGAATGAGGACAGAAAAAAGTATGCTGCTGTAAAGGAGATATATAGTTACCCAGCCAGAGGGAAAGAGAAAGAATGGATGACAGCAAGAGTGCAGGAGAGAGATGGTGGCAAAGTGCCTGGGCATACTCACAAGGAATAGGGATTAGAACATAAATGGGATGGTAGAGGAAGAGAGAAATAGATGGTGAAAAATACCAGGGCATACCCTGAAGGTATGGAGGTTATAAGTGGCAGGGTATTGTCAAAAAAGTGCTGAGTAGGGAAGGGGGGACTATGAGATAGCAAATATACAGTGGGCAAAGCAGTGAGGACAGGATTGGGGAGAGAGATAAGCATAGTGCATGAAAGAGACATGAGGAAAAAATTAATTTGGTGTGTGAAAAGTTTTATTGTTGCATGTGAGTGGAACACAGTGCTTCTAGAACTGTTTCATTGACATGGGCAGGTTTTTCAAGAACCTCATATTGCAAGACATCTTAGCCCACTGTCATTTCCTCTGTGAGGCCCAATGTCCTGAGATCAGTCCTCGTCACTTTATCCCATGTTTTCCTGGGTTTCCTTCAGTGAATAATAAATTTATAATTTCTGAGTATGTTAACATAAGCTTTGTATAATTATTATGCATGCATAATGAGAGTTTCTCAATGATATTAATAACAGCTCTTTGTATATTAACATATAAGTTTCTTCAGTAAAATCTAGGTGCAAACTGAACAATCACAATCACTGTACAAATGTACTGTTTTAATAAATCTTTTATTACGGACTGCATCTGGATATACTTCACAAACAAACAACACAAATTAATATTTCAAAATTTTATTTTAATGAGATTGTATCTTTTATGGTTCTATGCATTTTCTCATATATAGTAACAGTTACACAAATAGCATGGGTTAACTATTGGAATGTTCTAGAAGGTACATTGTCATCCAGCAGGTGTTTTCTTATAGCTTGCTTAAATATTAGTTTGTTGTAATTTGGAGATTTCTTTATGTTGCTCAAATCAGGATGGAAAGTATTATCATACATATCACAGGATACCAACAAACGAGTATAACTTGTGAATATTTGTATGATCATATATATTATCATTGATATAATTTCTTTCCTGTATATATTTATATATGATAACATAAGTATTTCAAATATATATTTTACAACATCAAAACATCTATGATTTGTGCTCAAGTCTCACCAATAGGATTAATAGACAAGTAGAAGGATAAGTTCAGTGAAACTTTTGTCCAAGCTAGATGAAAACTGATATCATTGACATCATCTTCATAGAGGATAATTTCAACGGTTATGTCAGGTAACAACACTAGTAGGATGACACATTGATGAGGATGCAGGTTCTGAGTATGATAAAAAAAATAAAAATTTCCTGTATTCCTCTAATGAAAAAAGCTTACCATTTACAACACAATTTTCAGAAAGTTAGCCAGTCACCTGGTGACATACTTGTCATATGGATATGAAGTAAAGACTGATTTTTTGCCCTTATCATAGACCTTGAGAAGATTTTCAATGGGAACATAGCACAGTACATTCAATGGGACAAAAGTACAGTCACTATGCATATCAAAGAAATAGTAGTACTTTTCATATCTAATCAAGAATAAAACACACCTAAAACCCTCAAAGTTGCTACAAATGAGAGGACTCAAAATTTCTGAGGAAACACTCATGGTAATTCCACCTCCAAAACCTTTAGTGTCAATAAATATTTCAGTTCTAGTCTGTAGTAGACCCTTTACAAAGCTCAGAGTACTGATCACATGTAGGACAATGCTTCTGCTCCATGTACACATACAAAAAAAATATAGAAGACATGAAAAATGTAGGTGTATTCTGGTCAACAGGGAGAGAATTTTTACCTCAGATACTGGACAGGAATGTTTAGCAGTAATGGATATATGAAATGTTCAGCTGATCAAGTATTCAGTGCATATAAAAGATACGGTGGAATTTCCAATAAAATATTGGCAGCGAATAAAACAGTAAAACATTGATAGTAGTGTGGTGAAATATAATAAAAACAAATTCATTTATAAAATATATTGGTATTTGGATAAAATCTATTACCACACGGCTATATATTCATTCCCATGTGAATATGTTGATGTTGAATTAAATGCTCATTTGTAGAAAATGCTTCACTACAAATATCACAGGGAAACAGTTTCCCTCTTGTATGAATACGTTTGTGTCGAGATAAATGAGAAGTTTGAGAAAATGCCTTATCACAGATATCACATTGGTATGGACGTTCTCCTTTATGAATACGAATGTGACCTGCCAAATGACTTTTAGTAAAAAATGCTTTATCACAGATATCACATTGATACGGTCTTTCTCCTGTGTGAATACGTTTGTGACAAGACAAATTACTACTTTCAGAGAATGTTTTACCACAAACGTCGCAGGGGAATGGTTTCTCCTGGGTATGGATACGCTTGTGGGAAATTACCGTGTTTCTATCTGCAAATGATTTACCACAAAATTCACAAAAGTATGGTTTTGCTCCTGTGTGAATACGTGTATGTCGAGTCAAATAAGCCCTTGTAAAAAATGCCTTATCACAGACATCACATTTGTATGGTCTTTCTCCTGTATGTGTACGTCTATGAGAAGACAAACCAGTATTTCCAGAAAAGCTTTTACCACAGAATTCACAGTGGTATCGTTTCTCTCCTGTGTGAATACGTTTGTGGGTGTGTAAAGTACTACTATCTGAGAATGATTTACCACAGATATCGCAATGGTATGGTCTTTCTCCTGTATGGATACGCACATGTCGAGACAAATGACTATGTTGAGAGAAAATTTTACCACAGATATAACAGTGGTGTATAGTTTTACCTTGACATTTATGGGAAGATAATAAATTGCTTGTAGTAAATAACTTTCCACATACTTCACATTTATGTGATTTCACTTCTGTATTTTTTCCTGTCTGATTAAATGAATCAATATTCTCAGTCTTTACTTCAATATTCTCAGTTTTTACTTCAATATTCTCAGGGTTTGTTTCTATATTTTCAGTCTTTGCTTTGATATTCTTGGTGTCTGCTTCAATATTTTCAGTGTCTGATTTGATATTCTTGGTGTCTGCTTCAATATTTTTGGTGTCTGATTCAATATTCTCAGTATCTGATTCAATATTCTCGGTGTCTGATTCAATATTCTCAGTATCTGATTCGACATCCTCAATATCTGATTCAATATTTTTGGTGTCTGCTTCAATATTCTCGGTGTCTGATTCAATATTCTCAGTATCTGATTCAATATTCTCAGTATCTGATTCAATATTCTCGGTGTCTGATTCAATATTTTCAGTGTCTGATTTGATATTCTTGGTGTCTGCTTCAATATTTTTGGTGTCTGATTCAATATTCTCAGTATCCGATTCAATATTCTCGGTGTCTGATTCAATATTCTCAGTATCTGATTCGACATCCTCAATATCTGATTCAATATTTTTGGTGTCTGCTTCAATATTCTCGGTGTCTGATTCAATATTCTCAGTATCTGATTCAATATTCTCAGTATCTGATTCAATATTCTCGGTGTCTGATTCAATATTTTCAGTGTCTGATTCAATATTCCCAATCTTTGCTTCCTCATCCATAACTTCTCTTTTAATCTATATTTTCTCTGCGTGTTATCACAGTTAAAGTCTAATGATGTCTTGGTTCTTAAGAAAGAGATATCATTCTATCCTAATACTTCAAATTAAAGTAGACTCTACTTTGAATTATTAGGAAATAATTTTGTAAATAATAACCAGCAACTGAAGGATTGTTAAAATAGCTCCAATGAATGAGTTATATCCAGATATCAAAGTTCAAGTCCTTATAGATAATACAGATAAAATTTCATGGTAATTCTTCAGATTTCATTTATAAAGAAAATTTTCAAGCAAACACCAGTGTAGGAATTTTGCAAGTAATATCAAGGCCAAGAAAAAATTCACTTCAATTTAACCAAAAGTTGTAAAAACACGCAGACATCAGCTTCATAAGGTTACTTTTAGTCTTCAGAAGTTGGTAAATATGTTGATAATCATTAGTGAAATATTTTAATTTCAATATCAAGTGATAACCTGCAACGAAAGACAACAATATGACAAACGAGAGAAAGAAGTGTTAACATAAAAAATTATAAGAGAGAAAAGATTCGACCATTTGTACTGAAACAATAGCCAGGTAGACTCTGAACATATTTACAGATAAATAGCATTATGATATATATGCGGTAAAATATGATATATATGCGGAATGGATTAGAACTATGGATCTAATGAAGGCTGGAAACGATGTCAAGCTCGACAGAACATTACAACAATATCCTAAAATTATATTTACCACCTTACTTAAGGAAAAAATACGTATCTACACTGAAATGCTATATAGATTATTTCACTTAGCTCAATCTTTAGCCGTCTGACTTCCTCGATGTCATGCAAATAAATGGTTAAGTGCAATCCAGAATGCAAGAAAAACAAAAGTATTTTCTACCGGTATTACCAAAATTTACCTTTTTCTACTGAGTCAAAAGAACATGGATGAAGGAATATACTGCAGTAGTTAGAGACTACTATGAAGCTTTTCACTAATAAAATAAGACAAGCTTTTATAAAAATAATCCCTTTAACACAGACATAATAATGTCTTTCTGATTCTGGTGTACAAAAAGTGAAGATCGTTATTACTAGTTTCAGCCCTTACGGGGATTCAACATGAACTACCAACTTCATCTGCTCACGAAAAGCCAACATAATCCGAATACTTCATTGGGATTAATCTTATTTAAAATTCTACTAAACGACACTGATCGTAGAATATCTATTAGAATACAAAAATATTTTTTCTATTGAAATATCTTTTTTAAAACTCAAAATAGAGGATGTTCTAAAGTCGTGTCATGGGATAATTAATACCTCAATGTAATGCTTGGGTTTGGATAGTCTCAAATTTTTTCAACAGAGCACAAGTCTCTCTTGGTCGATGGAATGTGTGTGCCTCTATTTTGTTACTGACTTCTTGTTATTTTATCCCTATCGTTTTTTTATGCCCCCCCCCCATTTTCTTACTGTTTATTTTGGTAAATTGTCGGGCGCTCTTTTAGATTCGTAGCATCGGCGAAGTCACTCTGAACTAACTATTCATACCCAAAGGACGTCAGTATGTTGGGCGATAAAATTTATAATACATATGTATAAATATATACAGAATATATACAATAGTATAAATATATACAGAATCCAATGTATATACAAAGTACCATGGTAATAGTTGTTGGATGCTTGTGTGCTAGCCGTTGGTACTGCATACATATATACGTTTATCTGTGTTCTTCGCTCATCATTCTAGAAATAATAGCAACACACATATGCTTCAGCAGCACACGTGTGTATTAAAAAAAATCGGGTTATCATGGTGTGTATGTGTTATGAATTCTGGAGAGAGGGAGAGAAATCGGGGTAATAATGGTGTGTATGTGTTATGAATTCTGTTGCAAGAGGATTCGGCAATGCTAAAGAGCAACCTTTCAGTATTTAAGCCAAGACATACCCAACCGAAATATTCTACCTGATTTATGTTCAAACTGACCAGGACTGGCCTCTCACACTTACTTTACAATGTTGTTCTAAAAATAAACAATCACATCACCGAAATCTCGAATACACAAGATAATGCACAATTGATTGAAAACAATGTGAATAAATAAATATTACATTTGACGGAATAATCTGAAGTGACGGCTCTTGTGTGAGAACAGTATAAGCTCGCCTTGTGGTGCGAATCTGAAATAGCACCATTTGTTGATCTATTGCAGGTATAGGCAACTTTTTTTTTCGAGAAGCGGGCCACACTACAAAAAAGTCAAGGTAATTTTTCGTTAGGCGTGCCATTCGTGGGCCGCAGGTTGCCCATGAATTGATATGTAACGTTTAGCAGTCGAGCATACAAGCATTTCATGAAACTTGATCTCATAGACATGAAAATAAGGAAACGGTACAGAGTGTGACAAACTACGTCGCAGTAGGGGACACGGAAAGATAGAGCAAAAGAAGAGAACATGGACGAAAAATAAAAGGGTTTAGAAGAATAAGAAAAGAATAAAATATTGTCTAAAAACTAGATTTAGTGCGTTTAAACTAAGCAAGGAAGTAGATGATGAAAAATAAAAACGAAGGGATAAGATGTGACAGGGAACAGAACTGAAACAAACGAAGTAGAAATATGAATATGAAGAGAAACATTTTACTACAAGTCATACTTAAAATATATTAATGATACTTACATTGTAATATGAAATAATGAGAGGTGTATTGAGGTAGTAAGGTTTGATATTGATAGATTACCAGGATTTTCAAGTACTTCTTGCAGGCTATTTCTTATTTTTATCCAGGTTGATGACTAATTTCTCAGCTACAACAGTTAATTAGTTGTTACTAATATACAATGGCACAAATGAATGTAAAATTACAAGCCTTGTAACTGAGCGTGAAGGATAAAAATTACCTCTTACGATAGAGAGTGCTATAAAGTTCCTGGATACTGTAATACATGTCTAGACTGATCTTATTAAAAACCTTCCAACTCTGTCCACCTCGTCCTACTTTCGGTTATAAGATGTCGCCTTTCTTACCGCTGTTTAATCTCTGGTCGGTGACTTCTGAACAAACAGGCCAACGATCAGAGTTGATTGCTAATCCAGATTCGCAACTTAATTTCAGTTTTTCGTAACAAAACTACCCATTTTACATTTTATAATTTGGATCTTTTCCTGAAAAGATCCTATAATTTTTCTTTAAGCCCACAATAACGACAGAGTATATGTGATCACTTGACCTCCTACTAATAAACAAAGAAATGTCACTCAACTCACACCCCACTGTCTTTAAAAAGAAAGGATACATTGAACAAAGATAGCTTCCTGGTCAGTTTAATAACTCCACTCTCACTTCGTCAGTTAACAGTTACTTTCCTTGTGTTTGATGGCCAGCGAAAATTCTTTTCCTCTATTAACCATTATACACACAGTTAAGGTATTGAGTGCTTTTGATCTCGTACCAAGAAAAACTGAAGTGGATGAATTGTATATCTGAAAAGCATTTAATTAATTTTGAATATTGTTTCAGTCTGGAAGCAATTGAAACTGAAAAATTTCGTAAGCAGCCGACTTTTAACGTCGCCGAGGTCAACTTCGCCTTTCATCCTTTCGGGGTCGATAAATTAATTACCAATTGCGTACTGGGGTCGATCTAATCGACTGGCCCCCTCCCCCAAAATTTCGAGCCTTGTGCTTAGAATAGAAAAGAATGATATGAGAATTATGAACGTAACTTGATTTAACTGTCGCAATTTGCGAATGATTTATAATAAGAAGTCTGATTACATATGAAAGACGACTTATGAGATGAAAATGAATATCCGAATATTTATGATATAGTATGATATATGAAAGCGAAAATATTTAATTTGTAGGGTAAAATAGAGAAAATATATTAGGTTCACAGAAATAATCGAAAAAGTGTCCGAATTACTTTCAATTTGTGATCGTAAACCGAAAGAATTTCGAATTTTATTTGTCATTTCTGAATATCTTCTGTAATTGTTTATTTCAGTGATTTGCTGTAAATGGCTTGTCGAGCATTATCCGAAAATATTTTTCATTTGTTTAAAATTATTATTGATGTAATTTGTCCTCCTAACTTTTAACAATAAGATAAATGTGCTGGTCACTATCCCTTTTCCCTCAAAAATGGGATGAAGGATGTATGAGAAGAGGAGTCGTCCCTTTTCAATTCCTTATCCGTTTTACTGTTAAAAGTTTAAAAAGAATGCAATGGTTAAAAAAAACAATAACATTAGAAAGTTCTGTTTGTTTTAGTCATTTACTCTGATAGCTTATGTCGATGACTTAGAGAGGGGGGACATTAAAGAATGATTGTCAGTAGCTTGTAGCATACTAGTAGAAGTTAGCTCACTTAATGTTGCAGATTCTTTATATTCGGTTGGTTTGATCATCTATCTTAGCTGATAGGAGATAGTACCTGATGTGACACATGACTGCATTCGGTTCTCTCATCTGGCAGTAACAGACTCTTTATCATTAGCTTGTCTTTTTATAAGGTGTGTTTAGTTTGTTGGTCGTTGTGATATATTTGAGAATTAGTGAAGGCGCGTGGCTTAGTGGTTAGGGGCATTCAGCTCATGATCGTAAGGTCGGGAGTTCAATTCACGGTGACACGTTGTGTCCTTGAGCAAGACACTTTATTTCACATTACTCCAGTCCACTCAGCTGGCAAAAATGAGTTGTACCTGTATTTCAAAATGCCGGCCTTGTCACACTCTGTGTCATGCTGAATTTCCCTGAGTACTACGATAAAGGTATACCTGTCTGTGGACTGCTCAGCCACTTCCACGTTAATTTCACGAGCAAGCTGTTCCGTTGATCGTATCACCTGGGACCCTTGTCGTCATAACATATGGAGTGCTCCTTTTATTTGAAAATTAGGTAAGAAGTTGTGTTAGTAGATGAGAATAACTACACATTAAATGTTTCCATACTTTTGGTACATTAAACAGTTTATATGTTACATATGTAATCGAAACTGAACCAAATTCAATGACTGGCACCCATGCCAGTGGAGTGCTAACAGCTCCATCTGAGCAGGATCACTGCCAGAGTGGCTGTATGGCTTCTGTGTCGGTGGCACATAAAAAGCACCATTTGAGTGTGATAGTTACCAATGTCACCTTACTGGCACTTGTGCTGGTGGCACATGAAAAAACATTAAAGCGAGGTCGTTGCCAAGTCCGTTAGACTGACTCCCATGTAGGTGGCATGTAATAAACACCATTTCGAGCGTGGCCGTTGCCAGACCGGCCCTTGTGCCAGTGGCACATAAAAGCACCCACTACACTCTCAGAGTGGTTGGCGTTAGGAAGGGCATCCAGCTGTAGAAACTCTGCCAGATCAGATTGGAGCCTGGCACAGCCATCTGGTTCGCCAGACCTCAGTCAAATCATCCATTCCATGCTAGCATGGAAAGCGGATGTTAAACGATGATGATGATGAAAGCAGATAGTTAGATAAAATAATAGCACAGTTAAGCCTGTGATTTTAATTTTTAATAAACAATAAATTGCTGCCAAGGACACAGAATTTCGTTTTGCTACCATAATGTACTACCAAGTATATTAAAGGTTTACGAGTCAATATGTGACTTACCTTATGTTAACAGTGCAGTGTATTTACTTTTATGTTTATCTCTATAGGTTTCTGAGCCAGCACTTCAAGTTACATTTCATAAACGAATACATTTATGAAAACAATGTAATCGAATATAGAAAAAAGTAGGTTGTAGTTGTATATATATATTTCAAGAGTTATTGCTCTTTCATCAGCACCAGACCACACCACCAAATACTGTAACTTGCAGTGCTGGCTCTGAATTCTATAGGTTTTATTTCAATGAGATTGCATTTGTAATGGTTCTAAATATTTTCTCATACTTAGTGAAAGATACAGAAATGTGGGTTAACAATTGGAGTATTGTCATCCAGTGGAGTTTTTTAATGGTTATTTTGATATCATTTTGTGGGTTAATGTAGATATTTGTTTGTGATGCTCAATATCTGAAAGAAAATATCACATATACCACACGTCTAAACATATATCATAGGTGTATGATGTGTGTGAATTCATAATAATATTATCGCTAACTTTTTAATATAGGCACTTTACATTTGAGATGGGTTTAGTTGATTATATCAACCCCAATGCTTGACAGGTACTTCATCTGTTGATTCTGGAGGACAAATGGCAAAATTGGCAGGATTTGAACTCAGAATGAAACACCACAAGAATTTTATCTGATACTCTCACAATTCTGCCAGTTAATTTGTCCTGTATCTCTTTATACACATAATAAAGAATTTCAAGTAAATGTTTTACAACACTAAAGTATCCATAATCTCTGCTTAATTTATCACAAGAAGTGATGTCATTAATATCATCTTCATGATGGTTAATTATAACAGTCATGTCAGGAAAGACAAGTATGGTACACTGATAAATATGGCACAAATAATTCCTTGAAATATGGCACAAATAATTCTTGCATTTTTCTAATGCAAATTATTTTAGCATTCACACTACAAACTTAAAGAAGTTAGTCAACCATTAGTTCATCTGCATGTCATGTGGATGGTTATGAAGCGGAGATTACTTTTGCCCTAACCAGAGAAAGAGAATATATGTTAGTGTTTAACAATTTGAAGTGGAAGTCAAAGAAGACCTGGGAGGAAATAACAATTAGAAGGAAGGTATGGAAGGTAAAAGATAATTCTGTTAGGTATTACTCCCAGTTAGTAAAATATGATGTCTATTTAAATGGAGAGGAATAAGAAGAGAACTATGTTATGAATTTCTGAGGAACAACCTAGATACCTCATACCAGAAATACACTGCTGTCATGAACAATGACTTCGAGCAGATTTTCATACATGGGGACAATAACTTACTATCATTCAACAACAAAGACTACCACTAAACATGCTAAAGAGTCTTGTATCTTATTCTTTCTAATTATGAATACACACAACTAATATATTCAAAGCTACAAAAAGTTACGAAAGCTTGCATTCAGCAATCTTATTTATATAACTAAATCACATATTAGGGACTAAAATTATTATTTATAGTCAGTCAAATCTTTGAGAGCCAGTTACACATTCCACTTTCACTTGTAAGATTGATGTGGGCTTGATGTTATAGCTGGAATATTTAAGTCAATGTTTGTAGGTAAACTGGGTATGGAGAAAATTCAAGAGGTTGTAGTTTTGAGAAGGAAGGTCTGATAAGAGTACAAGATCTGGGCTTGAAACACAATGATGGTAATGAAGAGAGATATGGGGAAAGATTACAAAGAAACTTGTCTAGTTTAACCCAGCATGAGCAAATCTACAGAGTTAATCAAAATAGGTTTATGCAAAAACAAAATATCAGCCACAGATCACATGAAGCAAATCAATAAGGGAAAAGTAGTAGGTGATGATAATAAATTTAAAGAGATTACCGTTGGAGTACTTGACAAGTTCGTCATTGTTTTTGTAACAGGATTGAATGGTAGTGCTGTATGTGATAACAGAAATATATCATCACTGATAACAGAAATATAGCACTGGAATTTATCCCAAAGGAGAAAAAGAGACTAACTTTTGCTTCCAATAAGATAGTAACAAGGACCAAAATGGATCTGAAGAAAGCAGATTATTATAAAATATTTGGTTATTTGTAGAAAATATTTTACTGCAGATATCACATAGCTATTGTTCTAGTTCTACAAGGAACAATTAAAGAAATTTCAATTCAGCTAACATTGTACTTGATGAGATGTACCATGAGGCAGTAGAAGCATGCGTCAAGTCCAAAACTAAAGAACTCAACAACCTCCACAATGAAAATAAGCATGCTGAAATTTGGATAGATCTGAGGACATTTAACAAGACTTCCTTAATGATTCATACCAATATCTCAACACCTGGTTTCAGCATTTCAGATTGCTTCTTGGTAAAACAGATTCATACTTAAAACAGATTGGTAAAACAGATTCCAAACTTAATGACATTCCTGTCTTCAACCACAAAGATAACCTAAAAATCTAGACTGGCCCATTTACCATAGAAGAGGCTTTGAAAAAAAAATTACAAAAAGGGTTAAGAAAAATGAAGACACTAAATCCAGAGAGAATCCCTGTTATCATCTGGAATAGGCTATTCTTCTACAAACATCTGTGAGGAGACTTATAAAGGAAACAAACTAAGTCTTTTTGACGTTTTCTGTTAATCAACTTTGGAAAAGGTAATTCTTACTTGCCTAAGAACTACAAAGGAATTACACTCTCACCTCTAACCTCAAAGATCTAAAACTCCATGCTCCTTCATAGAATTTCCCCTCATTGATCTCATCCTTTAACAGAACCAAAACAGCTACTGCAAAGGCAGATCAATACTAGTAGATTCTTGCCCTTAGAAGAATCATAGGGGAGCCCAGAATCTCCAAGCAAAAAGAATTGATTGTATTTGTGGATTTCTACAAGACACTGTCAAAAGAAAGGCCATGTTACACATCCTGCTTGAAGAAGAAGGCTAGAAAATAGCTAACATAATCTATAACTAAGTCAGTATAGGATAGTGTTAGATGAAAAAGTACAAATGGAAAGAAAGACATGGCTAGATGGATGTCAAAATGATGGAGGTTACCAAAATTACATAAGTGATACACAAAATATAAAAACAAAAAGATATGCTCATTTTATGAGCATCTGGTTTGTTTAAAATATGCAATGGGATTAGAGACAGACAGTCAGTATAGAATAAAGAAAATTAAAACACTGATTATAACAAATAGAGAAATTCATTTATTATAAAATATTCTGCTATTTGTAGAAAATATTTTACTGCAGATATCACATAGCTATGGTTTCTCCTCTGTGTGAATTTCTTTGTGTTTAGTTAAATTATCACTTCTAGAAAATGTTTCACTACATATATCGCATTGGTATGGTTTCTCACCTGTGTGGATACGTTTGTGTCGAACAGAATGACCAATTTGAGAGAATGCTTTACCACAAATATCACACTTGTATGGTCTTTCACCTGTGTGAATACGTTTGTGGACAGATAATTGACCCCTTGTAGAAAATGATTCTTCACAGGTATCACATTTGTAAGGTTTCTTTCCTGTGTGGCTATGTTTGTGGTAAGTTAAATTACGATTTCTAATAAAAGTTTCACCACATATATCACAGTGGTAAGGTCTTTCTCCTGTGTGAATACGTTTGTGGACAGACAAATCAGCACTCCCAGCAAATGCTTTACCACAGATATCACAGCAATATGCTTTCTCTCCTGTGTGAACACGTTTGTGTTGAGTTAAATTATCGCTTCTAGAGAATGCTTTATCACAGATATCACAGTGGTATGGTTTTTCTCCTGTGTGAATGTGTTTGTGGGAAGACAAATGACCATTTCTGGAAAATGATTTATCACACTTATCACAGTGGTATGGTCTTTCGCCTGTGTGAATACGCTTGTGTCGAGAGAAACTACCTTTCTGAGTGAAATTTTTACTACAAATATCACAATGGTATGATGTTTCTTCTGTGTGACAATGCTTATTGGAAATTAATGTGCTATTATCTGAAAATGTTTTATCAGAAATACTGCTGTGGTGCAGTTTTCTGCGTGTGTGAATACATTTATGGGAAGATAATAATTTGCTTGTAGTGAATAATTTTCCACACATATCACAAAGGTGTGACTTCTCTTCTGTATTTTCCTGTGTCTGATTAGATGAATCAATATTTTCAGGCTCTGCTTTTGCATTCATATTTTTCTCTTTTAATCTACACTTTAAGTGTAATTTGGCTTTTGTTAAAGCCTGACAATGTTTTGGCTCTTAAGAAAGAGCATCAAATTATGCAACTAAAGGACCATTAAGCTAGCAGCTGTTAACAAGATACATTTAGATATCAAAGTCCCTGCACATAAGACAATGGAAACTTTATTTTAAATGTTCTGAGTTTAATATATACAGAAAGAAAATCTTTCAGTAATCATTTGTAGAAATTCTAGGAAATATTCTCAATTCCAAGGAAATATTTCCCATTCATCAGCCAAAAGTTGTATAAACAAGCAGACACAAGCTCAATGAAGGTATTTTTAGTTTTCCAAAGTTGATATGTTGATAATGTTCTGTGAATTGTCTCAGCCATTTAATAATCTGTAATAAAAAAAAAATAACATACAGCATAAGGAACAATTAAGCATTAGCATGAAGATTATTGAAGACAGAATAGCCAAAAAGAGTCAGAACACATTTGCAAAGACACTCTGATACAAGAGGTGTGACAGAATTGAATGATAAGGACAAGAGGTACTTCAGAGGAAACTGCAAGTCACTATATCAAGCTCTACAGGACGTTACTAGAAGACCCTAAAATTATATCTTAAACCTGATCTAAGCAACATAAAGTTACACATTTACATTCCCTCTCTCTCTCTCTTTCGGAGAGGCACTGAGCAGCTATACGCACACATACACACACGGCAGTAACTTCCACCTACCGAATTCAATCACAAAGCTTCGGTCGACTACATTATAACATATCTCAGTAATAGAATTATAAAACAAGTATAAGAAAACTCAATATGACTGTTCTGAAGTTGTACCATTAACATTTATGCAAATTTTTTAAATTTATATTGAAACGTTTAACCTTCTACAAATTAATTTTCGATTATGATCATTTTTGTCTTCATATTTTAGTATTGGTAATAAATCACACTGAGATAAATTTACATATTGTCACGGATCCTAATTATTTTCATTTCATAATAAATAATTCAGTCTTTATCTTCATACACATAAATCAAGTAATAATCACTTTCTTTTCACTTCTTGCCGAGTTACTTTCACTTCCAAATTCTGATTTTCATTCATGCTGAATGCTATCTAAACAAAATTGAAATGCACCTTTTTCATGTTTTGGAGCAGTAAAAATATATAGCCTGAAATAACATGATAAAAGCTGCATAGATAATCATCTGGAAAAGCGTAAAATAAAATTCGCAATATAAATGCGTTATCTAACTTAGGCACAAGGTAGCAGCCTTATGTTTAAAAGAAAATTACTCTCCCCAGACAACAGAATATGCTTCAACACACGAACTCATAATCTTGCAAACCAAATCCAAAAACGAATTATTGAAACGTTCAACGATTTAGATTTGTTGGATATTGTATACTAACAAGTTTTCATTTATAACTACCTTAATAAATTAAGTAACTAGCACTATCTTTCTTTCTAATCCAGCATTTTATATAACTTTCTTTGGTAGTAATCTACCATTACTTTAATTTTTATTTGACATTCCGTCACGCTCGGGATTTTAGTGATTCGTTTACTTGTAACCTCAAAATTCTGTTAAGACCCAAGTCACTTAGATAAATTTATGAGATATCAATTATATGAAAATGATATTTGGATGTTCAAGTAACCATATTTCTAATTAGCATATTTTACACTGAATAAATAACATTTATCCTTAAAACTGAATGGGCATTTATTGAACTATATTTTATACCAATTTATTTAGGCGTATTTCTAACTGGCACCTTTTGAAATGAATGAATAAACACATTACTTTATCTTTCGAACTGAATAAATATTTATTTAACTTAATTTGTATTTTATAAACGATTTTGTCTGTTAACCTTTTCTACGCAGAATAGGTTCTGGCAAGCAGTAAGTATAGCGTGAAGTAGAAGGGTAAATATGAGATGTTCGATCAAAGAATATTTAACAATGCACGTAGATGAAATAATGTAGTCAGACTTGCAGTTGTGGATGTTGATACATTCACCAAATCTTTAAACTACATCCTATAGACTGTCTAAATTATATTCTAGTAAATGAACAGTCTTTGGACTTACCGAAGTCAATTAATTAGCTATTACTGGGAGAATGTAATTAAAGGTACAGGAATATTATATCAACAATGTTTTTAAAATTAGAAAACGTGTGAAGAAGACCTGACGGAAGTGACATTGATCGTCAGAGTACTCATATCCTCAATCAATAGAGAGTGCTATATAATTACTATTTGTTTTTAGCCCTACGTCAGAAGTAACCTATTTAAAGACATTCCCACCATGTCCAATCCGTCTTACTTTCAAACGTATGTCTATGACCAGCTAAATTTTGAGAATATAGCGTGCATGTTTCACTTTCTTCCATTCCTCATTATTTTCCTCCGGCTATGCTCTCTCCCCTCTGCTATAGTCCGTCTTGCGATTGCAGAAGAATTTTTTTTTTTTTACTTTTACCTTTTCACTTGCTCGGTCAGTCTTCTTTGACAAATCCTTTTAGCTGTGAAAAAATGTCTGTTCTACCCAGTTCCTTCTTTACAATAGCATTTAATATTGTCTCCATAGAACTTTACTTTTGCAAGAATGACATGAACTGCGAAACATTCCAGAAAGCTGATGTTCTAGGAAGACAGGACTGGCATAATGGTTAGTGCTGAGGAATCAAGGGATTGGACACACCAAGAATGATGAGAGGTGGAAAGATGAGTTGGGGAAGGGATCTGAATGGTGGGAGAATGACCAGTCGTCTCTGAAGAACAGAGGCCATTATAGCAGTGATAGAAAAGACAGACGAGACCAAAGGCTGGAGTATGTTCATAAGTGATTGATATCAATTAGTCAGTGGCCCCACTTTGGATGCAATCCAGAGAAGGGCCATGCAACTAATTGGTACTATTTGTGTATGTAGTAACTGCACTTAAAAGCATCTGAGTAGAGCTGGTACAATGGCACATGAGCATTGTGGAAGTGGAACATTTGGTTAGATTGTAATGACTTTTTGTAAATAATATGTTGTGTAATAGTTTATTTCATGAATTTGCTGTTCCATAATATAAAGATTACTGTAAATTATGGTCGTTAAACACTGGCCAAAAATTTCCTTCATTTGTTTAAAATTATCGTTGCTGGTGTGTTATTGAAAAATACAAAAAACAAAACAAATCAATGAATTATTCTTGTATTTGAATTTATAGAAAAATGTTAATTAGGCAATGAGCTGGTAGAATCATTAGAGCATAGGAAAAATGCCTTGTGATATTTGTTCCAGCTCTTTATGCACTAAGTTCAAATCATGCCGAAGTCAGCTTTGCCCTTCATCCTTTCAGGGTCAGTAAAGTAGCAGTCAAATACTGGAGCAGATGTAGTCAGCTAATTCCCTTCTCCCAAAACTGTTAGTCTTGTATCTAAATTAGAAATCATTATTTTTACCTTATGATGTGAGGTCACACCTCCTGAAAATCTTAGTCCAAATCTATAATCACAGCTGATAGATGAAGTTAGCCATGGGAGAAAATGTTTCTGCAAAGTTCAGACCTACCACATCCAAAGACTGTCCCAAGGCTCAGTTTCAACAGGAATTGCAGGTGCTTGTACAGGAAAGGCATATTTGAGGGAACAAGTGGAATTCTAGGAATGAATACAGGCTCACCACTTGCTTTACCAGTCAAAATTGTTGTCTCCAAGACTATTAGCATCATCTTTATTTATAAGTCATGTACTATTGCAAAGCTTTGGTGGATTGGGGTTTCAAAGCAGCATAACTGGTGCCCCAGTCATGATATGGGAGGCCGGGTGGTGTTAGACTATTCAAGAATTCATCTGGATAATTCACAGCTTCATCGATGTTGAATACAGTGTAAATGGAATTGTAGATGTGATGCTCATCTGGCAATTGCCAAGAAGTTTGATGTTTAAATCATCGACTGCCACATTCATTGAAGCTAAAATGGTACAGGTTTTCCACCAGTTGTGGTCTGTAGACTGATTCCTCAGGGTAGGAAGCACCTTATTCATTAGTTCCTTTAACCCTTTAGCATTTAAACCGGCCATATCCAGCCAAAAGTATTCTGCTTGTTTTATACTCAAACTGGCCAGATCTGGCCTCTCACACCAACCCTACAATATCGTTTTAAAAATTAACAGCTACCTCATCAAAATCTCATACCTACAAGATAATGCGTGATTAGGTCAAAACAATGCGGATAAAAAAGCATTAATTATGGTAGAATAATGTGAACACTCAAGGGTTAAATCAGATACCATATGTCCAAAAGGCAAGCTTACTTGGCCATCATTCTTGCCAAAGTGCCATTACCGACATCCAACAGTTGCTTTGAAATGTTTCTGTCTGCATCATTGCCACTGAGCTGTAGTCTCATATTGATTGTGAATCTCAGCTTTTGCACACTGCTCCATAGGTAGGATGACTTTGTGCTGGCATTTACCTCATCAGCTCTTGTCCTCTTTGGAACAACGGGAAGGGTTTGTCTAAAGTCTCCTGCAAGCAAGACTGTGGCACCTCCCATGAGCCTAGTGATGTGTCTCAGATCCTGAAGGGCCATATCAAGAGCTTCAAAGGAAACAGTGCTCATTGTCGCCTCCTCGCAGAATTATCAACCTGCATTCACCCAGAATTTTGCCTTTTATAAAACTATGACTGGAAATATGCTGTGCTTGAGAAGACCCCGCAAGCCAAGTGAGATCATAACCTTGTGGCCTATGCCAGGGGTGTAACCAGCCCACTTATGCATACCTTTCCTTCATTGGACACTAAACTCTACTTGCGAAAACCTGTTGAGGCAAGAGAAATCAAATTCTATGACTAGCATCCGTGCTAGTGGAGCATTAAGAGCACCATCCGAGCGTGATTGTTGCCAGAGCAGCTAACTGGCTTCTGTGCCAGTGGCACGTAAAATGCACCATTCAAGCATGATCATTACCAGTGTTGCCTTACTGGCACTTGAAAAAACATTTGAGCAAGGTCGTTGCCAGTGCCACAGAACTGGCTCCTATGCAGGTGGCATGTAAAAAACACCATTTGAGCGTGGCCATTGCCAGTACTGCCTGACTGGCCCTCATGTTGGTGGCACGTAAAAACATCCACTACACTCTCGGAGTGGTTGGCGTTAGGAAGGGCATCCAGCTGTAGAAACTCTGCCAGATCAGATTGGAGCCTGGTGCAGCTATCAAGTTCACCAGTCCTCAGTTAAATCGTCCAACCCATGCTAGCATGGAAAGCAGACGTTAAACGATGATGATGATAATAATTATATATATTAATCATTATATGTTCACTTTCCATATTGGTATGAGTTGTCATGGTTGGAGTTAATTCTTATTTGGAGTTACTGCTTTCAAAGACAGGTCAAGACCATGTTTCACTTGCATATTTCTTTTTTAACTTGGTTTCTATGGTTGGATGCTCTTCCTATCAACTTACAGTGAATTGGGTGCATTTTATTGCAACAGCTCTAGAATGGTCACATCCTTGATTAAAGCTTGAGAGGCCTTTCAATCTCATCCCCTCTTTATTCTGTTGCTTGGGTTATCACATAAGCCTACCCCAGTAATTGAGGTTGGTTGTTAGAGACAACAATACATAACAGGTGAGAATCTGTAATAGAGAAACCATTATATACAAACCATGACACTACCTTCAAGAACTATTTTAGCATAGCAGAAGAGCTGCCTCAAAAAGATTTTAAAATTACACCAGAAACATTGATATAAAAGAAATTTAACAAAGCTCTAGAGTTAAATCTTACAACCCCCCCCCCCAAACCCCAAAAAACTGCAAAGTACAATATTAACTGGAGGATCATTGAAAGATGGAAAACTTATGTAAATAATAGTAAAGAATGCAGCTTCTGCACTGCTCAAGAGACACTGATCCTAAAAAGCCGATACCAGTATATATTTAAAATACTAAGTCAGAAGTATTCAGTAAATATGAACATATTAATGACACCCCTGGCCAAAACACTCTGAATGCAATACTGTATCCATGCAGATCTGAATCTGGATGGTAATAGCAAAGATAGAGCATTTTCAAATTTGTGGTTCTCATCTTTTATTTTCCACCGCCTTTTCTTTTACTGACCCAAACCTGTTGCATTCTCTATAGAACTCATATTTATATTTTTTATGTACCATATTTTAATGTGTATAAGGAACCCTTTTTGTCAAAAATTAGGTTTAAAAAAAATGAGAGTTTCTATTACATGGATACTATTATAATCCCTTACAAAACCCTTTTTCCAAATTTTAAGCATCCAAAATTAGGGGGTTCCTTATACACAAAGATTCCTTATACACTTTAAAATATGGTAAATTTTTTAAAATTATCATCAATACTAGTCAACAAATTCATTATTAGTTTAACTTCAAGTGAACTCCCCTTAAGCATAATTTATTTTTTAGAGTTCCAGAAATGTTCTGGCCTCAAATACAAAGAGTACCTCCCCTGTACAAAGAAAGAAAAACAATAAAGAACTCTTATTGAGGAGTGTCAATAATATCAGACATTAGGTAATCAACTTAGTAACATGGATTGACAAGAATTTTATGATTGTAAAATGTGTGTGTATATCTGTATATATACTCTTTTGTTTCAGTCATTTGACTGCGGCCATGCTGGAGCACCGCCTTTAATCGAGCAACTCAACCCAGGGACTTATTCTTTTGTAAGCCCAGTACTTATTCTATCGGTCTCTTTTGCCGAACCGCTAAGTAACGGGGACATAAACACACCAGCATCGGTTGTCAAGCAATGCTAGGGGGACAAACACGCATATATATATATATACATACATATATACGACGGGATTCTTTCAGTTTCCGTCTACCAAATCCACTCACAAGGCTTTGGTCGGCCCGAGGCTATAGTAGAAGACACTTGCCCAAAGTGCCACGCAGTGGGACTGAATCCAGAATCATGTGGTTGGTAAACAAGCTACTTACCACACAGCCACTCCTGCATACATACATATGCATATAAATATAGACACATTGATGAACCCATTGTATGTGTGTGTGTGAGTGCTTAGTTCCAAACATGGTTGAAGTCTTTTGAAAAATAAATCAATAATTAAATGTTTGTACAAATTTAATCTCAAAGAGAAATATGTTTGTATATACATTATATGAATGAGAATGACATTTGCCATTAAAAGCACCAATCTAAGACAGAAAATACCACAAGTCCACTGACTTGTGATTGAAACAGGTATTTATTGCTTGGCAGTCAATTTATTTATATTTTATACATTATATGAATTTTATACCTTCCATTGTTCTCTGCACTTCAAAAAAAAAAAAAAAAATGTCCTTTATGCCAAACCAGAAAAAATCTGTACAAAAATGGAAATTCCTTTAATCAAGTTAAGTGTAGGTGACTGTGTTTAGAAAAGAATTCAAGAAACTCTTCAAGTTCAAAAATATAATTTGTTATAACAGCTTTGCCTTTTTTTTTTTTGGAATGAAAAGAAGTATTTATGTATTCATCTTTTTAAAATCTTATTTTATGATAAATTTATTTTATTAAAAATAGCACTGCTGGATATTAACAGATGTATTGGTAAAATAAATTAGAGATCAGTTCATATCATGAATATAAACAGAATATATCAAAATTAATATGAAAATCTATGATTGACCTGGAGAGTGGGGAATGAAAACATTTACAGAATGAATCCAAGTATCAAAAAATGGTAGCATGGTCCATACCAGTAACCATTAGTTATACATAATTTATGTATACAATTGTCTAAATACATACAGAAAGAAAGAAAGACACAGATATATACTACTTGTAGGCACTCTGGTTTATATTGTTTTGGAAAATATGTTATATTCAGTTTAATAAAATGCATAATGAGACTGTTATGACAAGAGCTGCGTAACTATAAAACAGTTATATTCCTTTCATCTGTTAAAATAGTAACTGATGATATATTCCTTTTTGAACTGACTGAAGGGTAACAACTATAACTTTCTTTATCACAAGAGTTTAATCAATGTAAAGTTACCAATTACTACTTCAAAATAGACAAGATAGTTAGACCAAACGAATTCGACATTCTAACAAAACCTTAATATAGTCAGAAATTCAAGTTATGTTTCAGAGAATTCAAATACTTTATAGCAAAATATCAATCCTGACAAATTAGAGCTTTTGTTTCTATACATTAGACCTAATACAGCAGACATTATACTGGTTTATACGACTTTTGATAATGCTCTGAAATAGCCTGAAGCTTACATGAAACCACTCAATGGAATATATACCAGATGCTCTCTGTGTAACATTTGCAAAAGACTGATGGAAATAGATTTCTATGCCCAGCTAAAACTGCTGCTTGTCAAAACAGTTGATGTATAGAACACTGAGTTATTGTCTGCTGGTCTGGTGGCTATACCAATTCTGCCCACAATCTAAGTATCTTCTTCAGTTATTCAATATAAATCTATTTCTTTGGTGATTGTAATCTCTAATAATTATTCCCTTATAGCTCTTGTAATAATGGCAGGAATTAATAACAAGATAACCAAAATTCTCATCAGTATATTTCAGGTGTCAAAAATTAGTGAATTAACTCAATCTGGAAATGTATTTCAAAACAACTACTGTTTTCACAGTCGGTTATGAGCTAACAGCATGAATTAATGAATTTTGTATCACTAAAGTTTCTGTGAAAGATAAATTATATAAAAATATAGAACTTTGTGCTAGCGTGATTTTTGGAAATTAGAGTTGTTTATCAAGGATAATGTCTTTTTTTATTTTTAATTTGTGGTTTTGCTCAACCACAAGTGATCAGAAAACCTGTTAAACATTTCAAAATCTCATCCCAAACTGCAAATCTAATGCAAATAAAACTTGCTGATAGTGTGAGGAAGATAAAGAATTTATAAAGAGATTTCTAATTTTTGTTTTAGAAAATATATCACAGAACCAAATAATTCAGCATTGAGGGGCATATTTTCATTGTTAATGGCAATTTTAATGAAAAATGGCTTGTAGATTTTGCTCAAACAATGAACCATTTTACAGAGGTTGGCTTAGTTCAACATATAGATAAGATAGCCAAATAACAGCCAAACATAAATATTAGTTTCAAATTTTGGTACAAGGCCAGCAAGTTTAGGGAAAGAGTAAGCTGATTACATCAACCCCAGTACATCCGAAAGGATGAAAGGTAAAGCCAGCTTCAGTGGAATTTGAACTCAGAACATAAGGGCAGACAAAATGCCACTAAGCATTTTACCTGGCTTGCCAATGATTCTGCCAGCTCACCACCTTAAAGCCAAACATGAATATTATATCAAAATTGGCCTAAGTAGCATTTATCATCAAGCTGGCATAATACCTGTAGAAAGACCATATTCAGCTTTCCAGTTAGGTGCAGCTCTATATTAGTTTTATGTAAGTTTCTATAGGCATTACAAATGTCTTGGTTTCAAAGAATTGTTGATGAGTTTATTGAGAATAATCTCAAAGGTATCTGTACATATCTGGTTAACTAATTTCATGTGAAACAAAGTCAGGTCACAATACTAACCATTTGAATATCTTTGAAGCAATCAAACATTTTCATTTATTGACAGATCAAAGGTCCGTTTCATTCAATGTTTAAGAACTGTAGTAAAATGAAAAAATCCTACACTGGAAAATTAAACTTTCTTCTTTTTCATGCACTTTAAACTAACATGCATAACTTATTATTTTCTATCAAAGTGTACGTAATAGAATTACAGCTAATTTTTATCATTTGAAAAATGTCTCTTAAAAAAGTTACCCATCTGCTTGAACAGTTGTCAGTAAACTTTAACCCTTTTGATACCAATCCACCTAATACAGGCCCTTGTTCAATGATATAAATTCTGTTTAAAACATAATCCAAAATGAAACCTTCCATCAAAATTTGATATTAATTTTTTTCAAACATCAGCTTAATAACAACAAAGTTATTTTACTAAATCCTTCATTGTTTTCAAAATTAATTGAAATAAAGGTAGTGTATTTCAACAGAAATTTGGTAACAAAAGGGTTAAAGGTCCTCTTTTGAATTGATTACAGGATAACATTTTTGAATTTTCTTTATCATAACACAGACAAATTCTAGGAATAAGGTTATAGTTTGTATTGTATATTGTTGTTGAATCTATTGATATTTTTTATTTATGTATTTTTTATTTATGATATTTTTTATTTTTATTTATGTATTCATTGGTCCTAGACATCAACTTTATTTTGTGTAATTTACATTATCAACTGCAAAAATCCTTAGATATAATTTTTTTTTTATATATTAAAAACAACTCTTTCTTTTCTTGCACTGAATTTGTACAACAAAGAACTTAGAATATTCAGTTGATTAATAACTTGGTCTAGGATTTATTACATTTTAAAACTAAATGTTTGTTTTATTATATATATCATAATAAATACATTTTGCTTCTGAATTTTACAAAAAAAATGTATCTAATGTAGAGCCATTGCTGCACTGAAAAAAAATTCAAAGCTTGATTATTCAATACTGATGTATAGAATTCACAATTCATTGAAAAAAGTTAGCTTTCCACTAAAATTAGATTTATGTCTTAAACTCTTAAATTCTACTTTAACTATTTCAAAACATAAAATTACAGTTTTCCATGGATTTGAGGTAAATAGTTTCTTATTTATAAGATATTAAAAGATTCCTGCCATGGAATAAAAATTCTTTATCAAATTAATTTTTTTTCACTCTCCTGTATCATAATCTATTTTCCATTTGATACTTGGAAACCTGTAGAAGTGAGCTTTTCACTTAGTAAGATATAGATCTTGCTTCTTATGTTGCATTGTCAAAGTAACGAATGCAATTAATCAAAAGAATTATAAATACAACTTGATAAAAAATAGAATTTACAAATTTAAACACTCAACTGGTTTACAAATTCTTGTTGAACTATGAAGTAGTAGACATTTGGAATTTTTCACAGAAAGGGTTATGGTTATATGTCACCAAACCTGAATTTTTAAGTATCTGTAATCTCTAGAGACAACTAGTTTAATTCTATCATTTTTTTTATATTAACTGTTTTAGTTTTCATAGTGTCATTATAATCATTCACTTGGTTTTCTTTCTTTCCCCTTCTCATAACAGTTTAGCAAAGTTGGTTTTACATATCGTTTTCCTTTTGGAAGAAATAATTGATGTAAAATGTTGTGTAAAAATTATAAAAAAGATTTCTTCTTTTTTTTTTTTCACCATCTGTAGACATATGTTACAACAACACTATATTAACAAGAAAAAAAGTTAAACATCATTCTGGATGAGTAACTAAACAAAGATGTTGGTCACCATTACTAACTATAAATCAGCTTTTGGTTGTTGGTTGAAGTTGGGATCTGGTAACATGGTAGCAAAGTTCTGTTGTACATCAGATTTTGGTCTCATCATTAACCAAGCAGAACATTACCGGCAAGAAATATTTTTCTAGTGAAAAACAAAAATCATTATTTCGTTGTCTCTTTTAATTCAGTTACAACTTTGCTTTAAACTGAAGGTCATGAAGTTAAAGGTCCTACATTCCTATCTATACAATCACATGTTAAAATTGCGGTGTGATTTATGAGGAAAGTAAATAATTTTTCGTCAGTTTGCTTTAGAGACACAAGTTTCAACTTTTACTTTTTGACTGACTAGTGGGTGAGAGGCATCCAGCTGTAAAAATCGTTGTGTCACTAAAACATCTCATGTGGGCTAACATGGAAAGGAAAAATGAATGCAAAACAACAGCAAAAAGAAAATTACTTTCTACAAATAGTTATCGATTCATTTGATGTTTCAAGAAATTTATAGAGTCTGTAGGTTCTCACAAAGCTGTAACTTCATCAGGCTGTGGCGTCACGTTGGCACTTCGTTCTTGCATATATTGTCCAAGGGGAATAACAAAGACTGTAATGTCATCATAGGACCCTAGTTGCTTAGAATTACGTTTCCAGGCATAATCTGAACTGCTTTCGCCACGAGCTTTCAAAACTAGTTCTTTTGAAATTGTCACCAATCTGTTGAAATAGAAAATATAACACATGTAGACCGAAATAATTTACATATTCTAGGTAAAAGGGTGTCGTTTCTAATATTGATAACTAACCTATTTGTACTGGTCCTTTGAAAACAATGCCTAATGATGCTTCTCAACTAAAGAATATAGTGCCTTTTATGGGATGCAAAAAATAATGATGAAATTATTTAAAATTCTATGAAGAAATCTGAATTTATGTGTGTGTGTGTGTGTGTGTGTTGGTGTAAATTACTTTTACGATTCCCTAAAGGGAGGTAATTTCTTAAGTAAACTAAAGTCATTTGTCATTTGACAAAAAGAAATTAGTAAAATAAGTGCCAGCAGAATACCAGGATTGATATAATTTACGAAAACCCTAGGTGTTGTACCAACATTACTGCTATTCAGTAACTAAAACCAGCTATATAAAAAAAATCGCTTTTTCTCTATTACGAAAATGGTATACTGACACATTCAATTATCTCATCATGGTTAATGTATACTGTAATTTAAAATCTTGAAAGTTATGTATGATGCAAATAAGAAGTGATATTTTTCAAATTAAAATTGAAGTAAATCAATCAGTTAAACATCAATATAAATCCATTGCAAAAAACAAACAAACAAACAAAAAAAACCCCCGAAAATAAACCCCTAAACAAAGTCCAAGTGTTATTCTTTGGTCTTCGAAGATTTGAATGAAATTATATGCACTTACTTATCATCTGTCTGTTCCAGCTCACACATCCTTTTACGTACATATTCAGCTGCTTCTTCATTAGATACAAAATCCCAAAATCCATCTGAGCCCATTAAAAGAATGTCATTATCAGACATTTCAGAATCATTTAAATCATATACTCGTACCTAAAGGAAAAAATATATATATATATAAAGTGTCTTAAAACACGTGTATCTTTCTGTAATCAAAATACTTTTTATGGCATAAGCAGCTATAGTGGACAGTGCTATGAAAAATAATCTTTATAACTTTTTCTAATTGAATTACTTGATAAAAATACAAATAGTGAAATGGTTGGTGCTGTAATTGTAAATATGTGTCCAGCATCATGATGTGTCAGTAACTTGTTCCTTAATTAAGTTCTAATTCCTAATTTAGAAGCACTTGATTTACAACCCTTTGAGAAAACTAACAACACAAATCTCTATTTTCCTCTCCGATAAATTAGAAGTTTTATGTAAAGATTTTTGACAAGTAGTTGAGAAGTCAGTGGTTTGTATCCCTTTAACCCATCCATATCCAGTCCTGAATATTCTACACGTTTTATGCTCAAACTGGCTAGATCTGGCCTTATGTGCCACCTGCACAGGAGTCAGTCCAGCGGGACTGGCAACGACCTCACTTGAATGTTTTTTCACGTGCCACCAGCACAAGTGCCAGTTAGACGACACAGGTAACGATCATGCTCAAATGGTGCTTTTTACATGCTACCGGCACAGGGGCCAGCTTGTTGCTCTGGCAATGATCACACTCATATGGTACTCTTAGCGCTCACCCAAGGAATATTCTGATGACAGTAATGTCAACTTCAGCAGAAACTGATAATGTGCCTAAGAGCCAGCACCAAGTGTATCCAGTCTGACTATCAGTACTTAAGTATCACATGGTGGAATGGTTCCTCATTGTAAGCAGCAGCAACATTATAAAACTGTTGATGTGTGTTATTGGTTTTTCAATGATAAGCTTAACTCCTCTTGTGGATGCAAATAAAAGAGAATTTAGATCATACTGGTTTCAATAGTTGCCTCTCAGAATAAATGAGACTACAATTGACAGGGTTGTATAACAAGGGACCTCACTTCTAACATCTCTGAGTCAATGGGGACAGCCATTAACAATCATGTTCTTCAACACCATCAACCTTTCTCTATCTTTTTCACTCACCAGCAGGCTCTAACTTTTGAGAAGTTCAGGAAAAACAATGTTGTTGCCCTAGACATTAACAAAGCCTTTGGCTGTGTCTTGCAAGCAAATCTTCCTGCATATGGGTTCCACCCATATTTCCTATCCACATCATGTATTGACAGAGCTCTTTTTGCCCCACTCTCAATCAACTCTGGTGTTCCCCTGATTTGGTTTTGTCCCCAACTCTTTTCCTTCTATACATCAATGGCATACTTGCTGTTACATCTAACACTGCCTACTCTTAAGCAGGTAATATGACCCTTCATTCTTCCTTATCTGTCGCCACCAAACATGATCCACACACAACCTAGATACCAGATACCAAGCCTGCATTGATTCCATAAGCAGATATCTTGAGAGCATCCATTACTTTGGCATGCCAACCTTATCTTTTTCTCATAACAAAACACTTAGTCACTACTCATGGCAACACCTCTGCACCATACCTTCACCAAAACATGAGTGGCACTCAGCCCAAGCAATTGCAGTCACTCCATATGCTGGGCCTCACTATCACCAAGGATTTCTTCTGGCAAAAGCACATTCTTAGCACAGTTAGGACCACATCCCAAAGACTGGCTCTGAAGAGAAGAGCTAGAAAATATTTCAGTCACTAACAGCTGCTGATACTCTATAAGTTTTAAGCGAAATCTACAATAGAGTGCTGTTCCTATGCCCTGGATGGTCCTGCATACTGACATCATAGACTGCATCTAGATAAAACGCCACTTGACTGATTGGCATTCAATCACTAATAGGCATGCTTTAAGTTCTGGTCTATAGGCAAGCTGTATCTTATCTCTGTCTTTTCTGTTAATATTATGATGGGTTCTGTGATGGGATGAGCTGGCTGGTCTCATCCCTCCACCATTTGTCTCTTTACTTTTTCCAGTCTTATTGCATCCAATAACCTCAGACTCTACTCTAACTACTATGGCCAGTCCTTTATTACCAGAACATTGTCTCACTGGAATCTATTTCCTGGCCATGTCTTCCCTAAAGCTATTGATTGGCAAATGTTTAAAATAGAACATTAATGAATCAAGCTAACTGGTCTTGGAGAGCAAAGGTAATGAACACTGCTCCTTTCTCCAGACTCAGGAAGTAAAAAAAAAAAAAAATTTTAAAGAGCAAGATAAATCTTCAGTCCAAGTGTTCAAGACTTTCACTTTGAAATCACATGGTTTTGCAACAAGAGTATGGTAAGACAAACGGCTAATGGACCATGCTTTAGATGTCAAGGTCTGCACATGGTCAAGGAATGCATGGAACCAAAACCAATGGTGGTGCATTACCAATGTGCCCAAACTGGGAACATAGTGAATTACAGCAAGCAGGGAAATGAGGAGAAGGGAATTACTGCACCACTAGTTCCCACCACAACTGACTGAAGGCACACTACTGATCGTCACCTGTAGTAAGGCTTCTGGTGGGGTCGAGGGAAGTACAAGCCCTTGTGGATACAAGTTGCACAGCCACCCTAGTAACCACAAGAATGGTAAAAAGCTAGAGAGGAAAAAATCAGTCTTGGTGTGGTGGATGGCAGGAAGGTCAAATACAGGGGTATCAGCGAAGTGGAATTTGAGATACAGGGGTCAGTATTGAAGCTACGGGTGATTATAGTTGGTGAGGTGGTGGATGGCATTGACAAAGTGGTTGGAATGGATGTGATCACATGTTTGAGTGGCTTGATTGTTGGCAGAGCAGGAGTAAAGTTTGGTGACTGGTGAACTGCGTGCTGTGAGCGTGGAGCAGAGGAAGAATAACTACAACCACATCAATGTAGCTGAACTGGATGCTGTATTAAAGGGCATGAACCTAGCACTGAGATGGGGACTGTGAGCTGTCATGATTTGGACTGATTCTGCCACGGTGCAGCAGGGAGATGAGTGGCATCAGTGATCAACCAAAAAAAGGATTTGCATGAAAGGGGCTGTGGAAATGGTGATTAAGTGTTACCTGGGAATCTTGAGGGAGCTAGTCACCAAGTTTGGCCTGGAGTTGCATGTGGCTTTTGTGCCCCCAGGAAAGAATAAGGCAGTAAAAAAGAGTAAAAAAGCATTGGTTGGCAACAGCAGAGGATGTTCAAGTGGAGTAGCTGCAGTTTGTTGGCTGGAGGGCCAAAAATTGAAGAGGATGTACAACATGCACCACATGGACTTGACAGGACATTTTTTTGGTCAGGACAAAAGGTTGAACTGAACATGGTTGCATTCAAAAGAAATACAATTTTGTTTCTGCTGCTAGTTTAAAAGTTGGTACAAGAGTACTTGCATCAATGTTACTAATGTTGTCAGATGTAAGAAGTACTATTAGTCATCAATTAGTATTATCTTTTACATGTTTCAGTCACTAGACTGCAGCCATGCTAGAATACTACTTTGAAAGATTTAGTCAAACAAACTAACCCCAGTACTTTCAGCCTAGGGCTATAGTAGAAGACACATTTGCAAAGCAAGCTTCTTAAATACAAGGCATGCATTTTTAATTAGAATGACTTTAGTTTGTTCAACACAGAGAAGCGGGTTAGATGTCTCAGGTTTACAGGTAAATATATGGTCCATGTTCCCAGGAACAACAAAAAAATGTTCAATTGTTATCCGAAGCAACTCAAAAATGATGGAAAAGATGAATATGACCACACTTCCTATCAGCCCCCATGCAGTGAAACAATGAAAGGTAAACATGTAGCAGTACCAGTAATTGTAGGGAAAAAGGTGCATAAATGTTTAGGTGCATGAAGAATTAAATATCAGTAACACTATATGAAGTCATGATGTTGCAGAAACCTTTCCTTCATTTGGTCACAGCATCAATCCATCTTTTCAGGTAAAATATTTATATTCTATTTTCTTAACTCCACAGAAAAAAAACCCCACATTGAGTAAATATCTGAATAGATGACTACTTACCTCAGGCACACAAGATAGAAAAGGCTTCAGATGTATATTTGAAGACATTACATAAAGATCATGATCACCAAATCCTCGGCTTACTCGTATTGTTCCCATTAAACAAGCCTGAAATAATGATGATAAAATAATGATATTCAAAACTAGCACAAGGTACAAAATTTGTGGGTCAGATGTAGTTGATTTAATCAACCTAAATGTTTATTTTATCAAGCCCAGAAAATGAAAGGCAAAGCTGACCTGGATAAGATTTGACTTGAGGACTTAAACTGCCAATAAAATAATCATAGAAATTTTAAAATATGCTGAATGAAGAATAATTCAATATAGCTGTGTTGACACAGCAAATTTTCTCTATGGCTGATTTTATATAATAATAATAATAATGAAATTATTGTCTATTGTGCTCAGGTGCACTGCAACACATCAAAGGTGCATGTATAGTACACAGAATTATGTACAAAAGTCAGGAAAGTGAACAGTGTATGAGTCATGATGTGCATGTGTATGGAGGGGTGGGGGTGGACATAAAAATGTGCTGATAGAAATGAAATTTGTTTAAAAGTATTTATGAATTTCAGTTCCTGATTTAGAAAGTTGTTTAAGCAATCTTTTGAAATCTAAATTTTTGATTTTCCTGAAAATGTTTGTATCTTACAATTTAGGCAAATGTTGTACCAGAAGAACTACTTGACAAATGAAAAGAAAAAACAAAGAACATATAGATGAATACTGAATCCTCAGATTTACTCCTAAAGCAACTAGGAAATTCATGATTGACTAGACTCTCAGGGTTAATGGTGGATCTGAAGCATTAATATAAAGAGAATTACTGCAATTTTGAGGTATATATCAGTAACAGTGGAAATAGCAGGCATGTGCAGCCTCTGCCAACATCTAGGAATTGAGTAGCATTATACATGCCAGTGTCTCTACATCTTGAACTACAATGCAATAATACAGCAAGAAAGTATCTAAGCAATTATTCAACCCAAAAGAAATAGCAGCCAAATCTACTTCAAATGACATCCTACCATCTTAAAAAAAGTACACACTGTATTGTAGTTCTAGATAAACTATGTTTGAAATGAAAAAAAAAAAAAACAGGATAATCACAGCTTGAATGCCTTGTTCCATCAGGAGCAAAAAAAAAAGATCAAACATGAAACCTCCAAATTAAGGATCAAATTAAAAAAACTACCATATATATGCATATCATATCATATCATATCATATATATATTTGAATAAAAGAAGGGTAAAAATACTGCTTATCAAAGATCAATGCGAAAGCTTCAAAAAACCACCAATCCTATGATAAATACACACATGAGCAATGCAATGAACACTTTAAAAAAAGTAGGCCTACCTTCAGGATGGAATTTGAAGATAGGTTACATACCCCAATATCAATTCATTTCATGCTGTGCATGAGAAAAGATGCTTTGCAATCTTCAGTTGGAGATAGTAACATCTATTTCCAAAATATTCACTATATCAACTCATGTGCATTTCGAACTTGAAAAATCCCGCTCCATTTAAAGAGAAAACTATCATAAACAATAAAAAAGTAACTATAAGAAAGCATTATTGCTGTTAAAAACAGCAATAATGAGGTGGTTAGCAAGACTTCTACCTTAATAACTATAATATTAAATATTTGAATAAAAGAAGGGTAAAAATACCGCTTGCCAAAGATGAAAGCGAAAGCTTCAAAAAACAACCAATCCTACGATAAATACACACATGAGTAATGCAATGAACACTTTAAAACTGCCTCATTATTGCTGTTTTTAACAGCAATAATGCTTTCATATAGTTACATTTTTATTGTTTACGATAGTTTTCGCTTTAAACGGAGCGAGATGTTTGAAGTTCAAAATGCACACGAGTTGACGTAGTGAATATTTTGGAAATAGATGTTGCTATCTCCAACTGAAGATTGCAAAGCATGTTTTCTCATGCACAGCATGAAATCAATTGATATTGGGGTATGTAAACTATCTTCAAATTCCATCCTGAAGGTAGGCCTATTTTTTAAAGGGTTCATTGCATTGCCCATGTGTGCATTTATCATAGGATTGGTGGTTTTTTGAAGCTTTCACTTTCATCTTTGGTAAACGTTTTTTTACCGTTTTCTTATTCAAATATTTATTATTATACCTATTATGGTAGAAGTCTTGCTAACTGCCTCATTATTACTGTTTTTAACAGCAATAATGCTTTCATATAGTTACTTTTATATATATACATACATATATATATATATCAATCTCTGTATCATACTTAATGTAAATACATGGTGTAGAAGCAAATTAACTGTGGTATTTATCTGGAGATAGTATATCTTATGAATGTGCTATGCTTAAAAGCACAAACTATTTTGGTAGTAGGTAAAAATTGCCCGGCAGTGGTAGATGAGAATGCTAGATGTGCATTTCTGCATTGTTGGGTTTTGTCAGTTGCATGTACTTACTGCCAACTGCATGTTGAGATGAAATCTGTTGCTACTGTTACAGAAAAACATGATTGTTTCAGCAGCCCAATTGAATAAAAATGTGTGAGAGAGAGAGAAAGAGAGAGAGAGAGAGAAAGAGAGAGAAAGAGAGAGAGAGAGAGAGAGAGAGAGAGAGAGAGAGAGAGAGAGAGATACATGCATATACAAACATTAGTTTCAACACCTAGCTAACACTAGAATATACTTTTCCCTCACATAAGATTACATCACTTTTCTTAAATATTTTATATTTGCATCTCTCATTTTCATCAGAGACTGTGATCACCACAAAACTTTAACTCCTCTTCAAATCGACCTGATACTATATATATATATATACACACACACACTATACTATATTTGTTAAGACTGAAACAAAGTATATCCAATGAGCTGATTTGTTTTAATTTCTTATGTCTTCCCATACAGGCATGGCTATGTGGGTAAGATGTTTGCTCTGACGACACATTCTTTCAAGTTCAATCACTGCATAAGTCAACCTAAGTCTTGAGTGTGAAAGTGGGTAACCAGAAACTGTGTTGGAGGAACAAGACCTGTCCTAAAGTGGTAGACTTAATCCATTGCTCAATTTAGCATCTTGGGTACTTTTAACAAAATTTATTCTCTTGCAAGCATTTGAATCAGGTTTCTGGTCTAAAGAGAATCAAAGATTGTGGCTTCTAATTCCTTTCCCTTTGTCAGTTTCAGAGATCATACAAAAGGTCACAGATGCTAGGCCTTTTTAAATATAATAGTACCTCTACTGGGTCACCATCTTAATATTCATTTCACTTTAACACATTACGTTGTTAACAATTAATTGCTATGATTTTAACATAATTAATATAAGATAGCTGCTGACATGACTTGAACTTTGTACCTTAAGTTATGTACTGCAATTTCTTTCTGCTTTTTTAACTAGATTATTTTTTACCGCCTTAATATAAGACTAACTCACTAATGCCAAGTAACGGATGACTTACAGAGATAAAATAATACAGATAAAAGGGCAGAGATAAATTAGAAGAGATGGGATAGCAGTTGCTCAAGAGTATAATCAGTAATCAGGCATGTGACAGATAACAGTTCAAGTTTCAGCAGTGGACCTGCAGCCCTTTTCTCGAATTGATAGTATTTAACCCTTTAGTGTTCAAATTACTCAGTTAAATGTAAATATTTTTTTACTCAAATTGTTTTTAATTAATCCTGCATTATCTTATAGCTTTTGAGGTTTCAGTGATGTGATTGTTTATTTTTAGAATGTCAATGTAGGTTAGGTGTGGGAGGCTAGATATCACCAGTTTGAATATAAAACATAGAATATTTGGGCTGGATATGGCCGGTTTAAACACTAAAGGGTTAATATTATCATTTTGTCCAGTCCAGTTAAGAGTAACCCTGATGCATCAGGTGATATGATATGCCTGAGAAGACCTGTTGAGTCAAGTAAAACCAACATTGTAGCACTGGTCAGTGACCCCTGACTGGCTCCCATACTGGTGGCATGTAAAAAGCACCATCAAAACATGGCCGATGCCAGTACTCACTGACAGGCCCCTGTGCTAGTGGCACATAAAAAGCTCTATCTGAACGTGATCACTGCCAGCTTGGCTGACTATCTCCTGTGCCGGTGGCACGTAAAAAGCACCCACTACACTCTTGGAGTGGTTGGCATTAGGAAGGGCATCCAGCTGTAGAAACACTGCCAGATCAGATTAGAGTGTTGTGCAGCCACTGGCTCTCCAGACCTCAGTCAAACCGTTCAACCCATGCCAGCATGGAAAACGGATGTTAAACAACAATGATGGTGATGATTTTAGTACGCTAGAAAATTTAGAGAATACAAAGCACAAAAATCTCAAAAACTTTTACATGTTTAAAATGTCTTACACAAAGAGCTAAAGAAATTCTTCTCTACTTACCTGTTTTCCATCTCCACATATTAATGGTGGTTTAATATCATCACATGTAATAACCTTAGGGCTCCTAAAAAAATAAAACAACCTCATTAAATAAGTGATGAATTATTCAGGTGAAAATGTTTTAGATTAGCCTTATGCTAACTTCCCTGAACAACTGGTTTCTACAGTTTTGATCAAGAATATTGTTCCCATTCACTGTTGCACTTTTTTTTCTGCACTGTTTATTTGTTTTCAGTAATTTACCCTCGTTGTTCATCTTACAATTCTCTTTTGGAAACAATTCATACCTCTTTAGATTTCAACTGCTACAGTAATGCAATATTATAACTTTCATGTTAAACTAATGGGAGATCTTGTATGCAGTTGCAAACCTGCAAAATATAGTTAGCCAAAATTTCATTCAACTATCTTAAAAAATAGGTTACACTGGCCAATGTAATACTTGGTATACATTAAAACAAAATGACCATGACCATACATATGGACACAGGCCCACATATATGATTAAAAAGTTTGCTTCACAATCATGTGGTACTGGATTCAATTCTAGTGTGGTACTTTGAGTAAATGTCTTTTACCACAATCTCAGGTTGACTTAAGTAGTGAATGAATTTGACAAGGTGGAAACTGAAAAGAAGCCCATTGCATGGACTGTATCAGAGGAGCTGTGGTTTCTCTTTTCTTTTTCTCCCACTGGTCTTGGTATCCCTGCAAACATCATGAGCACAGTCCTTCTTTCTCTATTCAAAAACAAAAAACAAGTAGTTCTATGCTACTGTAGGTGGTATTTCTTTTTAATGTGGCAAATTTACATATTGTTGAAGTAACTGTTCTTACAATAGGATATCATGATGTAGAAACTTGTTTGTGAGCAAATCAAGCTAAAGGAAGGAGTTCTCTTGCTCAGCACAAACACTAGGATTTCACTTTATGAGCATGTGAGCAGAAGTTATTCACGTTAATCTCATAACCAGTATCTATCACTGTGTTATTACATACAAATATAATTAAATAAATGAAAATCCACTCACCATCCTTTCATATAACCTGTTCGGCATAATACTTGTTTTCCTAGATCCTTTTTCCATATATTTTTAGAAAACTGTGATGGTGAGAATTCTTTTTGAAGTAAACTAGGGTTATCTAAAGCCTGGAAAACAAATATGATTAGATCTTAAAAATACCATTCTATTGAATTTTATAAATACTTGAAAATTTAACTGAAAAAAACTAGTTAAAAATTGGGAATCATTTATATTATTAATCAACATCAAGTAATGTGTTGTATTTGGTAGATTGTCTAGACTTTATTAAATGTAGTTTGTAACCTTTATGTTTTTATTTTCAAGTCCTGCCAGAAACCAAATTTAGTTTGCATGCTTTCCTAAGGTCAATAACTAAGCTACAAATATTTTCCTGTTCTTGATTTTCGAACTGATTATTTCTCTATCAAAAAATCATCCCAATTTTAAGCTAAATGAAATCAATATAGTGAACCTACAATATCTAAGTGAAGAATACTGCTGCGACTTTCCATTTTCATAAATAATTTTTTCTTTATATTTAAATAAAAATGCTTGAAATAAATTAAAATATCTTACATTATAATATCCTACCGTACAATAACAATACTAAGATGTCCAGTCATTTGGATAATTTAAGTTTCTGGATCAACTAGAACCAATTAAGTATTATTTCTCCATAAAACAACATTTTTCATAAAGTGTTAGGTTTAACAATAAATAATTATTATTCACATAGAGCTTCTTCTCATATCTACATATACCAAACAGTCAGTCCAGTGTGATTGCTTTTACAACAACCAAGATTTATGTACAAAACAAACAAAAAAGTAAATTAAAAAACAATAACATCAAAGATAAAAATAAAAGAAGCAAATGTAGTTCCATACCAGTTGCTGAATCCTTTGTCTCTCAGTATCTGGAGTAAACTCCTGTGACATACACACTATGTCATTCTTCCTAATTATAACTGCCCTTTAAAGAGAAAACCAAGAAGGGCAAATGTTGCTATTTCAAGATTAAAGTATGTTGCAAGTACAGAATGACAAGAAATATTTCAAAAAAAGAGTAAGCAATTTTCACATGGGTGCTATTTGGTTCAATCATAGAGAAAACATGTTATATATTAAAATATATTAAAAGATTAATTGAAGAATTAAAGTATAACCACTCTGAGTTTTTGAGCAAGCTCGCACGCATGTACACAGGTGCAATATTTTATCATTTTACTCCACTTAGGACAAAATTATTACAGTTTGTATTTCTGTATGTGTCGCAAACCCAAAGTCATCAATGGGTGGTTGCATTCATGCACACATATACTTCTTGTGCTGCAATATACTACAAAAACCAATTACCTGCTATCGCCTGCTTGAGCTACGTAAAGCTTATCATCTAATAACACAGACACCAGTGCAGTGCAGCCACCAGCATGAGGACACAAATGTCTTTCTTGGTATATTAAGTCATCCTAGGAAAAACAAAAAGATGTTTTTTTTAAAATGGTCCCAAACTAAACAATAAACATAATGAAATTAGACATAATTCTTGAAGAACAATACAAACTATAACATGCTTCTTGTTCAGTAAGCCAATATTGAGCCAACTTTTCATGTTTTGAAGTGGTATATGGATAGAAGCCCTCAAATTATAATCTACAATCACCAGTCACTCTTCTACCACACTCCCACTCCATTCAGTTCTCCTCCACCCGCACACCCTGCTCCCTCTTCTATTTCCCCTTTTAATTATGTTACCTTGAATGAACAGAAACAATGTAGTGATGACTCTTTAGCTTTGTGGGTTACAAGGCAACCTCTGTACAAACACCATGATAAAATATACACAGTATGATCTGTGATTAGTAAATGATTAGCGCTGAGAACCCTTTGGTTGGTCCAAAAACATAACTTTCTTTCTAGTGGCGGTTCCACAATAAAATGCACCAAGAACACTCTGTAGATTGGTTGGTGTCAAGAAGAGCATCTAGTTATAGAAACCATGCCAAAAACAGAATGTTTTGTGTGAGATGTGGCCCTTCAACCTACATAGAAAGGCAGAAACATTGAATTAAAATTGACTTCGATCATGATCCATCCAAACCAAAAATGATGACAATGGCAGTAATATTGCTGCAATTATTTTGATGTCCACTGTTCCATGCTTAAGTATATATATTATTACACATGCATCATACAGTCTACCTTTTACTCTGAGCAAGAGGCCCTTTATCACCAGCAGAGGTAAGAGCTCTCTGAACTTGGCCCAGGCTATTCTTATTTTAGCAGCTACACTTTCAGCACACCCTCCCCTACTACTGACTTGGTCACTTAGGTAACAGAAGCTATCAACTACTTCTAGTTTTTCTCCCTGGAATGTGGCAGAAGTTGTTCTCTGCACATTTTCAGTGTTTATTGCTCCTGAGCATCTGCCACATACAAAAACTATCTCCCAGTTAGTCTTCCTTTGATATTGCTGCACCTCTTATGTGTCCATAGCTTACACTGGGTACATCTTATTGAGTTTCTACCTATGCTTTTTCTACAGATCAAGCAGGGCCAACTACCTGAAGGGATTTGCGGTTTGCCTGCCTTCCTACTTATTAGGATTTTGGTTTTAGCTAGGTTGATTCTAATCCTTGCTTCCATACCTGACTCTTCTCCTTGAGTTCTGATAGTGACTCAGCAATTAGAGCAAGGTCGTCAGCATAGAGGAGCTCCCAGAGGCATCCTGACTTGAATTCCTCTGTTATTGCCTGGATGACTATGAGAAATAGGAGGGGACTGAGGACTGAACCTTGGTGAACCCCTACCTCTACCCGGAATTCTTCACTGTACTCGTTGCCAACCCTCACCTTATTGACAGCGTCCCTGTACAAGGCTTGTACAGCTCTCACTAACCATTCATCTATCCCTAGTTTCCTCATTGACCACCAGATAAGGGATCGGGGGACCCTGTCAAAGGCTTTCTCCATGTCAACAGAGGTTTGTCTTTGGCTAGGTATTTGTCCTGCAGCTGTCTTATCAGAAATATAGCATCAGTGGTGCTTTTCCCTGGCACAAACCCAAACTGCATCTCATCTAGACTGACTCTCTCCCGAATTAGTTGGGCTATGACCCTCTCTGTGGCCTTCATTACCTAATCCAACAAGTTGATACCTCTGTAATTATTTGTATCTAAAACGTCACTTTTACCTTTGTAGCAGTTGACTATAGTGCTGCTACACCAGGCATTGGGAACGACTTCTTTGTGTATCACCTGGTTAACTATATGGGTGACTAGGCTATAGCCATCACTGCCAGATATTTCGAACATCTCTGCAGTGATTCCTCATGGGCCGGGGCTTTCCCTGTCTTCATACTCTTAATTGCCTTAACTACCAAGGAACCGTCAACTCGGATAGCTGGTCCCTCTGTTGGGTCGACATTCAGCAGACTCTCTTTCTCCCATTCATTTTCTTTATTGAGCAACCTTTCATAGTGGTGCCTCCAAACCTCTCTCTTTGCAGCCTTGTTTAGTGCAAGTGTACCATCATCCATGCGAACACATTTCTCTCCTACAACATCACTATTCTCTCTCACACACTGTCTTGCAACACAAAATACCTCAAGTCTTTGGTTCTCATGGCGCAGAACATTGGCAAATTTTTTCTTATCTGCTTTCCCTCTGGCTTAATAAACCTGTCTCCTAGCTTCCCTTCTGGCAGTCTGATACAATTTCCTTGCTACCACTGTTCTTCCAGTCCTTCCAAGCCTGTTTCTTTTCTCTAATAGCTCTGTCAACAACACTTTCACCACCACGTTATTTTGGGTCGTGAGGGAACTTTGCACCATCCACAGATCTGGTCAGTGGCCCTCAGCAGGTTGTCCCGCAGAAACCTCCAGTTGTCTTCTACATCATGTGAAGCTATATCCCCTTCTATTTCGTCAAAGGCTTTGAGTAATATGTCTCTAAATCTCTGTCCATTTGCAGGACCTTTAAGCTTCCAGACCCTTCTCCTCCATGCTGGCCATTTTCTGGGCATCCACTTATCACTGATCCTGAAGTCACTAACTACCAGTTTATGTTGTGGGATACATTCTTCCCCTGGGAAGGTTTTGGCATTTATAAGCAGCCATCTTTCCCTTTTTCTGGCGAGGATGTAGTCAATTTGGCTAGTGTGTCTACCAGATTGGTAGGTGACTAGGTGACTGGCAGGTTTCCTGAAGTTAGTATTGCAAACCATAAGATCCTTTGCATCACAAAACTCCAGCAACCTGGTTCCCTCCTCATTGCGGGAACCAAAACCGTAGCCTCCATGTACACCATGGAAGCCCCTGTATGATGATGATGATGATGATAATATATGATGGACCGTTAGCTCCTACACGCATTTTTTCACTCCTTGTTTCTTTTCTGTGTATCTTTCTGTCGAAGAGCGTAGGCTCGAAACGTAAAAGACTTGTTCTATTTCTATTCCTGAGCGCCATACTAATACATTTGCTTGTTTGTACCTCACCTGCCTTCGTCTTTTGTTTATTTTCGTAAACCTTCCCGTTATATATATATATATATATATATATATATATTATATATAAAATTATCTTAATAATTCATAAATTATGAATAAGCTAATGGGTCAATAAACTTCAAAACAATGCTTACCATTTCAAAGAAGGAAGTCTCAAGGGCACCAATTATAAGATCATTAATTGTGATGTTATGATATGAAGAATGGACTTTCTTTGACAGCATGCCTAAATCAAGTAACTTAGTTAAATGTTTCTGGCAAAAAATAAAGAAAGAAATTCATTAACAATCGAAGCAACATCATTAATAATTTTACATTATATAATTTGTTAAAATTAATATAACCTGAATTAAGCATACTGAATTTCAAAGTTTGACAATATACTTACCATGAGATATATATGGAGATTTTGGGATGCCATGACAGCAGTTCCATATCCACCATGTCCATCAAATATTCCAAAGTAGGTAAATTCTAATTTGTTCTACAATATCAGAAGATTGAGTTTTAGTTCCAACGTAAACAGTAAGAGCACTGGCAAGCATTTTCACTGATTTGTTTTTTTTTTAAATTTGCAAATAATTGAAACAGCTTAGATGGAGAAAACAATACTGAAAGCAATATATCAAATTAAAGAAAAAAATGTACTGATTAATAGGGTCTAACAAAAACAAGATGATTACAATAAATAGATTAAGCCTACATGGACAACCACAGAAAGCACCAAAAGAGCAGTAGATATAGAAACAGTACTGAGATATTTATTTCAAATTCTAAGGTCAACCTGGCCTTTTATCCTTCTGGTGTCAATAAAATATTTTGCAGTCAAGCATTAGAATCAATTATATTACCCATGTATTTTCTTTAAATTTTTGGTCTTGTGTTAAAGCTATAAATCATTTTATATGAGAAACACTATTGACAGAGATAATGCAACACTATTTAATAGGATAAAAGGTTTGTACACCCTGTTTGGCAATGAAACATTTATGTCAGTTTTACAATTTGATCCAAATCCAAACTATAGCCCATGTGTAACAGTTTATTCCTTGTTAAACTCCACAAAGAAAAGAGTCTATCATGAGATAGATAGCCTACCAACATCGGAGCCACCAAGAGGTCAGATAAACTGTTAGTAACAACAGCTAAACTTTCTTCAAACTATGCCCTACTGTTTTAGAAAAGGACACACTCACTGGATGATGGGTAAAAAATGAGATAGTCATGACTAGAAGGCATTTGATCATAGGTTTACTCATTTGGGTCTTAGTGGGATAAAAACAATCTTTAATTTTGAGTGATTCTACAATAATTATTATGCAGAGAGTTTACTGGCCTACTGAACAATGTATATTTTATATCTTTTCCCCATCCAGCAGTGTCTTGCTTAGTTTATAGTTAGTGACCTAACTGAGATCATAGAATCATCATCATCATCGTTTAACATCTGCTTTCCATGCTAGCATGGGTTGGATGATTTGACTGCAGTCTGGCGAACCAGATGGCTGCACCAGACTCCAATCTGATCTGGCAGAGTTTCTACAGCTGGATGCCCTTCCTAATGCCAACCACTCCGAGAGTGTAGTGAGTGCTTTTATGTGCCACTGGCACGAGGGCCAGTCAGGCAGTACTGGCAACAGCCACGCTCAAATGGTGCTTTTGAGTGTGGCCGTTGCCAGTACCACAATGAGGATACAAATGGCTTGTTACATTTAATGCTTCCAAGACAATCCTAGTATTTTCTCAGTGTCACTGAGAAATTATTGATCTTTTCTTGAGCAGGACTAATTTGAGATATGACTCTTATGTCTGTTACCAAGGTGGTGGGTAAAATGGAAGGCTTGTTCTATTATTCAAAATATGTTCCAAGCACCTACAGCTTTACTGTATATCTACAAAAGGCAGATCCACACAATAATGAAGTACTGTTCATATATTTGGGTAGTTTCCTCCAAACATGTGCTGTCCATGTTTGACAGATGAATAAGCTAGCAGGTGATGAACCCTTTTCATCATTAAAACTACCCTATCATTGATTGAATATCACAAGACTAGCCCTTTTCTACTGATACTTCCATAGGTGTTCAGAGGAGCTACTTTTCTTGGTCCTGTCAGTCAGAGAAACTCAGTTTTCTAAATTTAGCAAATCACATTTGCACTTCCTGAATATTACATCAGTATATTGCAAATTCTATGCATATAGCTTTTTTCTCCAGAACAGCATTGTTTTCCTTGATCTCTTTGAGTTAACAAAACCTTGTCTAATATTGGTGATTGTATTCATTTTAATATTAGCTGTACCTTTATAACTATCTCATTTCATTTATATTTTTTTTATTGCCATCACTTTTTGTTTGTTATCATTCTATTGTATTTCATCTATCATTTATTTCACTGCTATTTTTGTTATCTCAGATATACATGTGCACCCCTTTCCTCTAAACCTTTGCGCTGATGGTCCTTGCTTGATTTCAAGTATATATATATATATATATATATATATAGAGAGAGAGAGAGAGAGAGCGAGAGAGAGAGAGAAGGAATGGAAACATATTACTGGAGAAAATGCAGGAATAAAGACAGTGATGGATAAAAGTAAGTAGCTCGCACTTAGGTCTTAATGACTGTGTCATATGTTATATATAACATATTAAGTGAAGGTCTGAAACTGACAACTAAGAAGAGTTATATATAAGATATAACTATAACATATGACTAAGGTATTAAGACCTAGAAATAAACAACAATAGGTTTTTGTTGTAGATTTACAGAAAGTAAACTAGAAAAATTTGAAACCAAGAGAGAGTATCTGTAAATATGGTTAAAATTCCAAAATTAGCAGGGCTGTGCGATCCTGTTCATTGTATAGTACTTTATGTTTTATCACATTTGAACAGTTAAGGATAACCAAATAATCTATAGAGATCTTTAATATCAATAATATAAATTTCTCAGAAATGACATAAGGGAAATAAGCAAAATTTAATTTTACATACCTATGTGATGCATTTAATAACAAACTTTTAAAGTGAAACTCAAAATTTCTGCTCCATATTCCAAACTAAATAGTTTAGTTGAAATCCTGTCATTTTAAAGTGTAAAGCTTTCAAAATGTAATACACTAACCTTTGACTCTTCTGCAGCAGTGCTAGTTTTCTCAGAATTATTGGCTCCATTTCTCTCTATAGAATTGCACGAAGGGTTGGTCGGAACCATATTAATATGTCGAGAAATGACACAGCGAACTGCCACAGCCTGATCTTCATTGTTGAGTGATTTACCAGCATTTATTACTCTGAAATTAAGCATATAGAAACAGCTTTATAAAATGAAAAAATCCAACACTGTTACTGTTATTTTACACAGTTACCACTCATTAAGCCAATATCATTGGAATCTGTGGAGTACCAGATACCAGTGGTTAGATTTATACATAAGTTTACTCAACAGCTGACCACTTCATCCCACATTTAAAATACTTTGTAAAAAGAAACATTAAATGAAAAGCAAATAAGATTTTAAGACAGAAAGACTAAAACATAAATACAGGTACAATAAATCTGATGGCCTAAGTAAGAAAATTCACCACAGCTATTTTCAAAATGAAGATCTGAAATTGACAACGAAGCAGAGTTATATATCAGGATGTAAGGACTATCAGGATCACCATCTTTATCTTCAAAAGTAACTGGAACATCAGGAATTGGTGATGATGATGTAACACAACTGGGTAAGCAGAAGTTAATGGCACCGGAGTTCCAAATGCTGACTCTTCTGTTGCATACTTTTTTGTTATTTTTCTGAGCATACATCATCATCATCATCATCATTTAGCATCCGCTTTCTATGCTAGCATGGGTTGGACGGTTCAACTGGGGTCTGGGAAGCCAGAGGCTGCACCAGGCCCAGTCTGATCTGGCAATGTTTCTATGGCTGGATGCCCTTACTAACGCCAACCACTCCGTAAGTGTAGTGGGTGCTTTTTACGTGCCAGACGAGGCTGGCAAACGGCCATGATCAGATGGTGCTTTTTACGTGCCACCGGCACGGAGGCCCGTCGGGGCGGCGCTGGCAATGGCCACGTTTGGATGGTTTGCTTACATGCCACCAAAACTGTTTCATATAGTTTGGTCTTACTTTGATTAGTCTGCTGTGTGTAAGTGTTCATTATTTATTATTCATTTCTAAACTGTATTGTTCCAGACCATTTACTACTCCAGCTATCGAGTGAATTAACCAACCAATTATTTCTGTTAAATCTTTCTAATTTTCTTCACGGCTTTCTTCTTTATAATCTTCTTTCTCCAGTCTTTCTGAAGAACATAAGTAACAACATCATCTACATTAACTCATTTTTCAGCATTATCTTCATCCATCTTTATTGTAAAGATTAGTAAGATGATGGGTGAAAAAAAGTAGTTCATGTATGAAATGTTTTTCCTTTAAAACTCTAAATCCTGTAAAGTTATTTTCAGTGCTCTTGCCAGGTACTGACATTAAACCTGGTTGCAATTTATGCCATCCATCAGAATAGAAGATGATGAATCTTCAACTACATTCATGCTATTGGCAGAGATACATGTGAAATCATGGATCTAACAAAGCAAATGGAAGATAGAAATTCCCAGTGTGATGTAGTGAAATGCATCTCAGTTGTGACTACATAGTGTAGATGACTTCAGAGATTTCAAAGCATTGCTAAAGTAGTAAGCTATGCCTCTCATATTAACCCTTTTGTTACTGTACTTATTTTGAGATGCTCTATGTTTCTTTCAATTACTTTAAATATAACAAAGAATTTACTAAAATAATTCAGTTATCATTCAGCTAGTGTTAGGAACATAAGTTGTGACTAGGGTTTGGTAGAAGATTTCAATTCAAAACTTATGGAAACAAGACATTTGTACTCAGGGCCAGAGCTGGTTTCAGCCAGGTTGGTAACGAAAGGGTTAAATTTCTTAAGAAACTCCTATGCTGATCAGCTAGAGTGAACTGAACTCAATAAACACCTCATAACATAGACTCAAGAGAACATAGTATATCATTCTCCAGACATTGAATTAATGACATGCAGTTATGAGGAAGATAGAGACAAAAAAACAAAAACAAAAACACACACACAAAACAAGAACAACTATTTTTTTTTGTTTTATTACTAGAAGTTCTGCTTTCACACATGCAGAATAATTTAGAATTTCATCTCTTACAACTGTAGTCTGAGCCAGCAAAGTGACATTGAGTACTTCATTTGGGAACAAAAATATTTTTCAAACCATTCCAATGTGAAGTTAGAAGTCATAACTTTGAATTCTCAGGGAAATAAACTTTTGTTAATAACCAGCAACTGATACTCATGGGATCCCACACAACATTAAAACACAGTAACATAACTCATCTATGGTTTATAATCTGTCAGTGATTCTGCACCCTTAGTGGTCAAAGTTCTTGGACTACATCTCCAATATAAAGCAGCTCATCACCAATGTAAACCTGCCCAGGACTTTCACTTTGATTTACTATTAGCAAGGAATTTAATCTTTAGATACATATTTTAAACAATATTTTTAAAACTTGTTTCTTATATATATATATATATATATATATATATATATATATATATATATATATATATGTATATATATATAAGGTGGTGAACTGGCAGAAACATTAGTACACAGGGCGAAATGCTTAACAGTATTTTGCCTGTCTTTATTAGGTGCAGGAGTGGCTGTGTGGTAAGTAGCTTGCTTACTAACCACATGGTTCCAGGTTCATTCCCACTGTGTGGCACCTTTGGCAAGTGTCCTCTACTATAGCCTCGTGCCGACCAAAGCTTTGGTAGATGGAAACTGAAAGAAGCCTGTCGTATATGTGTGTGTGTGTGTGTGTGTGTATATATATATATATATATATATATAAAAAGGAAATGAAGAAAATGCTGACAAAATAATTTAAGTAAGGGAGAGTGTATTTAATTAGGTGAAAGTTCTTTTTACCGGCTGCGCATTTGTTATGCTTATCAAAAGATATTTTTTTAAGAGAGATAGAGTTCCTTTCTGATAGATTTTTTTCTCTTATCTGACTTTATGTTGGGTTTGCTGTCTCTTATATGTGAAAAAAGAGGCTCCAGAGTTGTTTAAGATTTGCTTGGTTTCGCGCCTAAAATTTCTTGTGGACAATGGTCAATACAATTTTGATTGGTCATTATAAAGGGGTCACGTGAATGTTTGAATGGAAGTTGGTGTTGGGGTAAGAAAATAGGCTCCAGAGATGTTAAAATTTGGCTAGTGTCGCGCCAAAATTATTTCTTATAATTTTATCACATAACTAAGGTTTGAAATATCTGGAGTGTCAATGAAAGGGTTGTCTAAGGAGAGTTGATTTCAACTAATTTGAGCAGTGACTTGTAGCACCATAGATTGGTGGACTGTGATGAAGTTTATTTCAGTTGTCATAGTATTAATTAGTTGAGAGACAGTTTATTCTAGACAGGAACATTGGGCTATCACAAGTTTTGTCACTGGAGATTTGGATAACATCACACTTTTTAGGTATAGAAAGAGCCTCACCTCTTCTAGAACTGAAATGAATTTGCAAGTGGTGGTGAGAGAAAAAAAAAAAGCAAGCCTTAATGAACACCTAAAAAAAACGTTGCCCTTTTCAAGCCTAGCCAGGCTCATGGGCCTAGTTTCCCAGTTTCTGTGGCGTATGTGTTCCCTCCAGCTGGACGGGATGCCAGTCTATCACAGCGTTACTCAAGAAACAGGAAGAGAGAGTGAGAGAAAGTTGTGGCGAGAGAGTACAACAGGAGATGCCACCATCCCCTGCTGGAGCCTCGTGGGGGTTTCAAGTGTTTTCACTCAATTAACACACACAACGCCCGGTCTGGGTATCGAAACTGCGATCTTCCGACCATGATTCCGCTGCCCTAACCACTGGGCCATTGTGCCTCTGCTTAATGAACACCTAGCACACTAAATTCCTTACTGAACCTATTATTAACAAGTTCGATAAAGAATTTAATGTGCCAGGTGTCACTGTGCTGAGAGTGTCCTGCATGGTTTCAACAGCTCTAACAAGCCATTATTAGGAAAAAAGAAACCATTGTCATTGTCATTATCATCACCATCATTGTTGTTAATAATATGAGCAATAATGTCGCAGAAATTGTGGAGACTAAAAGACAATTAAATAGGCATATGGTATTTAGTAACATTCTAGACTGTGTTTAAAACCCACTGAGGTTAACATTGCCTTTCATCCTTTCAGGGTTGATAAGTAAGTACCAAGTCCTAAGTACCAGTCAAGTGCTAGGGTCAATTAAAGTTGGAAGTTGATAACACCATTTCTTCAAAATTAATGACTATGTGCTAAGTTAGAAATTATTTTTTACAGTAGAAACATTAAAGCCTTGATGATGTCTTGTAACATTTAGTTACAACCTTGTCAGCATCAAATATAGCTTTCATCCCATCTTTACAGAGCCAACAACATAAGCAGCAGTCAGATACCAAATTAACCCTACTGTGCTTTCTCTGAGCATGTGACAATTTTAGACACTGGTGAGGTGATAAGGGCTTTCCATTTCCTTTTCTGTATAAGTTTTCATTCCAAAGGAAGAAATCGTCATCAGTATCAACAATGAATGTTATTACAGAAGAGATAGAATTATTTTTTTTAGAGACGGAAGTGGTGATTAAGATGAAAAAAAAAACCCTGATAAAAATAATAAATTTCACACACTAACATCCAAAATTTGACTATTAGGACTACTAGAAAGAAAATATGGAAAGATGTTTTCAGTATGTTCATGTGTCATCTGTATGAGGTAGGGATGATTTCAATTTGATTAGAGACTGAGCATTCGTATCAGTACACATGCACACACACACACACACACACACACACACACACATACATACATACATATAATTTGTTGAAGAGATTAAGAGGTTTTAATCCTCCTATAGATAACAAATTAGTGCAGATGTGAACCTCAGCTCTAGTTTGGTATACCAGATCATATTTAGGGTTAGACAACAATAATATTTAACCCATAAGTTTCATATTTATAAGTAGTGAACAAAGAGAAGTTGTGATGTTCATGTCTTTTTGAGATATATTAACATCTTAAAAATAAAACTATAACGGGGAATTTTTAAAAAACCAGGTCACAGATGTCATTTACAGAGAACTGATTGTGTTGTAGCACAATGTTATATAGTCATAATTGCTCTTAAGAAAACAGTCCCTATTGAGTAGTAGAGTGGATATTGTTGGTTCAGCACCAGTATGTAGTTCATGTATGTACAACATCATCATCATAAAGTTAGATACATGTAAATTAACATTAAGAGATTAATTCTTAATTTCTTGGAACTATCTCCCTCTTCTTTGAGTGTTGCTAAAAACTTCAGCAGTGGAAAAGTTCAATTAAGAATTGAATTAAGCATTCAGTACAACATCCTCTTAATTTATCTCTCTTCTATTACTCTGCCTTTGCTGCTGTTACCACCACCACCACCATTATCATTTAACATCCTCTTTTCCATGATCTTATATCATCAGATGTTCTTCTGATTATCAATCCTCAGTTGTTTACAAGTACTGTAATATTTTTCTTAGTTCTTCACATAATGAATAGCTCAATGGCTGAATATGTTTTTATGGAAAATTGTAAACAAATGACACCGTTTGCGTGAAAAGTGACTTTATTTTGAATCAGCACACAAATGTGAAAAGAAGGAGAAGACACAAACATACATTCACATATGACAAGCTTCTTTCAGTTTCCATTGACCAATTTCACTCACAAGACATTGGCAAACCCGTGGCTATAGTAAATGACATCAGTGAATAGTACCCATGCAGTGAGAATGAATCCTAAACCTTGTTATTTTAAAGTAAACATCTTAAACACGTAGCTCTACCAGCATTTATATCTTGTGTTCACTCATCATGCCTCTGCCCTCTAACTCTTTTCTCTCATTGTACTTTGCCCACAGCTTATCTACCCTCTCTGGTTTATTTCTATGACACTATTCAAACCTTTTTTTTCTTTAAATGATCCCCTTCAGATACTTCACCTATTTCTGTTTCATATTTCCTACCTCTTGTGGGTCACAAACAAATACAAGCTTGGTTCCTGACATGAATAAGACCACCAAAAAAACTGCAATATGAAAGGGGTTCAAAAGAACAAACATACTGCATCATCTGTTGCAGGGATTAACAAGGGAAACATTTGGATCTCAGGTAAAGGAATCTGTTAGAAAAGCATACTGCAATTTCCACCCAATGTTGCTATAACCAGCAATAAGACTGCAACTTCTTCTAGGAGGTGTGACATGGAAGCACAAACGATGTGTGTCCTGGGATCCTGAAGCTGGTCCAGGAGGAGACAACATGAGGAATTGGGATGTCACAACCATTACAGGTGAAGAGCAGGAACTAGCAAAGGAGGCCAAATGCTATTGGCTAGATATAGCCAATGTCTCCTCTACAAGGTTCCATGTCTCTGGTACCGTAGATTTCAGATGGAGGGTGAAAACTCCACTAATTAGGTATGATACCAAATATGTTTGCACAGGCAAGAGTGAAAATACTCACAAGCCTCCAGCTGTATTATGGAGTGGATTCACCAGGTGGAAGCTTAGGCTGAAGGAATGCCTGCTGTGTCTGTCGCAAGACCAAATTCTTCCTTGTTAAGGACTTAAGGGTGTTTCATTTTGTGTGTGCCAGAAATCTTCTATATTCTGCTGAGGAAGTCAAAAGAATGATCTTTACGTGCTGCACATGTGCTGAGATAAAGCCAAGGTTTTATAATCCAATACCTGCTAATGTGATAAAGGCTACTCAGATCTTTGAGAAACTAGGCCTTGTTTCTAAGGGACCTCTCCTCTCAACTACAAAACAAAAAGAAAAGAAAGAAAAAAGAGAAAGCTATTTGCTGACCATTGTGGATGAATTCTCAAAGTTCTTCTTTGCTCTCTCACGTGCAGATATCATTACCAAAACTATTATAAAATGTTTATCTATCCAATCTTGTACATAAACCAGCAGTATCTGAGTCTCCCAAATAAATAATACCTGAAGATGATGCTTCTACACTCATGAACAGATGGTTCTTCTGAAACAGACCATCAGGAGGTGGTGAGTAGAGATGATGAATCCTCTTTGACATCTACCTACTCTGCTTTGCCTTTTTGTTATTCCACTCCTTTCACTTAAAGGACTATATATTATAATATATATATAGCCCTTGCCAGTGGCATGTGAAAAGCCCCTTTCGAGTACTGGGCCTCACTGAAGCAAAGTGGCTGATGCCGGTGACACGTGAAAAGCTCCTTTAAGTGTTGGGCTTCACGGAGGCAATGGCTGAGACCTTTGACATTATGTCGTACTTGAGAAGACCTATCAAGCCAAGTAAAATCACAGTCATGGCAGATACCGGTGTCATGCAAATGGCAGCCATGCCGGTGGCATGTAAAAGCACTAATTATACTCTCAGAGTGGTTGGCATTAGGAAGGGCATCCAGCCATAGAAACCATGTCAAATCAGACAGGAGTCTAGTGCAGCCAACTCATGCCAGCATTGGACAATGGATGCTTGATGATGATGATGATGTTGTGTAGGTTTGTCATTAATGTTTCTTAATTTAGCTATCAATACTGGCTGATATGTAATGGAGTTCAACCTGAAAATGTGGGGATAATGAATTATAATCAGCTGTTATAGAACTAAAGCTGCATCCTGTGTTTGTTGTGCTACAGTGAATCATCCCTATTTCAGTTTGTATCAAGCACTATATATTTTGTTTAACCCTTTCGTTTCCGTATTTATTTTGCGATGCTCTCCATTTTTTTCAATTATTTTTAAATATAACAAAGAATTTAGTAAAATAACGTAGTTATCATTCAGCTAGTGTTAGGAACATAAATTGTGACTAAGTTTTGGTGGAAGGTTTTAATTTAAACCTCATAAAAACAAGATATTTGTACTACAGAGCTAGAGGTGGTTTCAGCCAGGTTGATATCGAAAGGGTTAATGGTGAATAAAACTCAAGGAAGGTAAACTAGTTGTAATTTATGTCAGAGTGAGAAAAACATCAGAAGGATATTATCTCTGCTGGCAATAAGGAAATTACCTGTCTGAATGAAAGGCCAATGATATGCATGGGTATGAAAGGCAATATTTCATGGTAGTGAAACATGGACATTGAATGTGTAGGATGTGTGAAAGTTGGAATGAAATGATAGGAGAAAGGATGTATAACGCTAAAGTATGAATGTTCTATAGATTTTTGACAATTATAGCTTCTAAAAAATCTTATTAAATTCAAATTCATTGCTAGAGATTGAAAGAGAGAAATTTGTGATTTTCATAGCGATAATATTTCTCTCAACTTTTCTCTCTGATTTACAGTTCAATAAAATTTGTGTAGTCACCCCAATAAATACAAATTAACAGCAATTAAAATTGAGATATTATACCATCATTACTCCAAGTGTTTGTAGTGTTACTCACTTTCAACACAAGTTATGTTTGAGAAAGCCATCAGGTTATAGGATATAAATAAAAATGAATATAAAAATAATAAATGGAATACAATTAATGAATAAAATAAGAAAACTATGAGACAAAGAGATAAAAAGAAAAGAAAAATAGAAACAGAAAGAAAGGAAAGAATACAGAAAATTTTAAATAAGAGAATTAAGAAAGTCAAAAAGAGAGAGAGAGGCATAGTTGTGAAAAAGGGGAAAGAGGAATGAGAGGTATATGGCATATCGTTACTTTAAGACAATCAAAACCCTACAGAATAATGATAAAGAAAATCAAGAGCGGATGTAAAAGAATACCACAATAACATTGCACAATCAAACTGTTTTAACAACTGGGCCAGTTATACAGATGCGTCAGATTCAGACAATGGGGTAGGACCTTTCAAAATAATAATACAAATATGAGCTTCAGATTACATCATGATTTCACAATATCTGAGGGAGTGTGGCAGGGTGTAACATCTTTAGATTCTGTTGAAGAAATATCACGAGAAAAAGATTTTTTTTTACCAACAGTTCATTCAAACCTAAAACTATTTCAGTCAAGAAAAAGCAGGTGGATTTTTAAAAAAATTGTGAGTAATCTCCTGAAATGAAATAATTATTTATCAGAAAATAATAAACATGTAATAATTATTTGGATACCCAGCCATACAGATAATATTTCTCTCAACTTTTCTCTCTGATTTACAGTTCAATAAAATTTGTGTAGTCACCCCAATAAATACAAATTAACAGCAATTAAAATTGAGATATTATACCATCATTACTCCAAGTGTTTGTAGTGTTACTCACTTTCAACACAAGTTATGTTGAGAAAGCCATCAGGTTATAGGATATAAATAAAAATGAATATAAAAATAATAAATGGAATACAATAATGAATAAAATAAGAAAACTATGAGACAAAGAGATAAAAAGAAAAGAAAAATAGAAACAGAAAGAAAGGAAAGAATACAGAAAATTTTAAATAAGAGAATTAAGAAAGTCAAAAAGAGAGAGAGGCATAGTTGTGAAAAAGGGGAAAGAGGAATGAGAGGTATATGGCATATCGTTACTTTAAGACAATCAAAACCCTACAGAATAATGATAAAGAAAATCAAGAGCGGATGTAAAAGAATACCACAATAACATTGCACAATCAAACTGTTTTAACAACTGGGCCAGTTATACAGATGCGTCAGATTCAGACAATGGGGTAGGACCTTTCAAAATAATAATACAAATATGAGCTTCAGATTACATCATGATTTCACAATATCTGAGGGAGTGTGGCAGGGTGTAACATCTTTAGATTCTGTTGAAGAAATATCACGAGAAAAAGATTTTTTTTTACCAACAGTTCATTCAAACCTAAAACTATTTCAGTCAAGAAAAAGCAGGTGGATTTTTAAAAAAATTGTGAGTAATCTCCTGAAATGAAATAATTATTTATCAGAAAATAATAAACATGTAATAATTATTTGGATACCCAGCCATACAGATATTAAGGGAAAGAGGAAAGCAGTTGAATTAGCTAAAGTGGGGGCACAAAAAGTACTAACAGACATAAGACTGCATTCCAAATCTATCATGAGTTAAGCTATTCGGTACAAACATAATTAGTAAAGGGTGGGAAAAATATTAGAAAGACCTAAAAAATAAACTACTGAACTTTAATCCTCCATTATCTCAGCCAGATCTAATAAAATATCAGTTTTTGAGTTAAGGTTAACAAATATTTTGTTGGTTTCAAACAAATGGCTGCTCACATCATAGAAAAAGGGTGGGAATTACCAGAATGAAACCAGAAAAAGATAAAACAGTGGTGATGAGGTGTTAGGGTGAACCCTCAAGGTACAGGTGAGTAGAAGCATGTGTGAACAGAACAGATTGTATGGGTGGGTAGAGGTTGCAAGAGTGTATAGGAGAATGTGAGAGAAATGGAGAATGGGTGACAGGGAGAATATAATGAAGGATAGGTGTTGAGGGATGATAAGTAGGGAGAGTAGGGATAATAATTAGGGAAGACATGGAAGAGTAGGTGACAAGAATGCACACGTAGACCATTTAAAGACATAAACTTTGGAAATTCATCACTTATAAAAGCAGAACCATTAGCTAATACATAAATGTTTGGAAGGTCATGTGTTGCAAAAACAGATCTAAGTTTTTCAACAGTTGCTAGAGAAGGGAAATTTCTATCCATCTGAAGTGTCTACAACAATCAAAACCATCCTGCCAGAAATGGCCCTGTATAAGGTATATGGATGAATGTATGAACTCAAAGACTGCTCCCAGAGGTGTATTGGAATACTGATCAGCATGTTGGCATACATCTAACATAAGTTTCTATGTCCCTATTCATTTTTGGTCACTGAACATGGCATCTAACTAGTGTCTGCATCCTACTGACATCTGGATGTGTGTTCAAAGGTAAAGTTGACTGAGCACTATCTCCCTTAGATTGGGAGGGATAATTTACTCTGGCACCCCAAACAAGGTAACCATCATAGCTAATTCAGAGTTGCATAATGAGGAGGGCTATGACAATGGCTGATTTGTTGACAATTTGTTTATTATCTCCACAGATTGTCATCCCATCCTATCCGTTGCTAGTGGAGAGCTAAGAGTACCATATGATTGAGATCGTTGCCTGAGCAACAAACTGGCCTTTGTGCCGGTGGCACGTTAAGCACACCATTCGAGCGTGATCGTTACCGTGTCACCTTACTAGCACTGGTGGCATGTGAAACATTCGAGCAAGGACGTTGCCAGTGCCGCTGGACTGGCTCCTGTGTAGGTGGCACGTAAAAAGCACCATTTGAACGTGGCCGTTGCCAGTACCACTAAACTGGCCCTCGTGCCGGTGACACGTAAAAGCACCCACTACACTCTCAGTGGTTGGCATTAGGAAGGGCATCCAGCTGTAGAAACTCTGCAAGATCAGATTGGAATCTGGTTAGCCAGACCTCAGTCAAATAGTCCAACCCATGCTAGCATGGAAAGCGGACGTTAAATGATGATGATGATGATGATTACTGAAGAATCCCATTTTGAGTAATTTTCAAACTGACAAATACCTTCTTGCACTAATTTGTCAAGCCTGACTTAAATTCCTTCTTTTGGGGGAATATGGAACAAGCCTAGCTTAAGAAAACACTGGCACAGCTTTAATGTATTTAGAGCTTTACTGAATACCCCAACATACTCATTTTTTTTTAGAACAACCAGTTTTTGTTGCATGACTATATTTGCACTGTTTGTAGGTACAATTTCTCCCAGTTGAAAGTGTTATAACCAATTTTGACTCAGCAGAGCCTGGTCCTTTCCCAGGAGTGACCATAAGGAATGTCCTTTTTCTGACTTCAACAGTTCCTAGGGGATGCCTCAACAGTTTTAGAGGAGTACAGTTTTCTCAGTGTAGGTGCAAAGTTTGATGGTAGTTGGCTGAATTTGTAATGGTCTGGTGATTAATTGCAGTTGGGTAAGAGTAGTTTCATTAATAACCAACAAACACTACAGTATCAACTTTTATGGGTAAGTCAATCCACTGACGCAAATGTTGGCAATCATGGGATCAGTATGGTGCTCCCTTACTTTATACATATATGTATATATCTGCATGGCTGTTGAAAGTTGGCGACATGGTGGAATGATCATTTCAAAGTATATGGGTAGCATGGTTAGGTTTTGAGTGATGCTCAGATCTTGCATTCTTGCAACACATTTTAATGATGTGTCTTGGGTTTTTATAGAAAAAACATTGCTTAACTTTGAACACACGTACTGGGAATGCTGTTGGTTGACCTTCAAACTCTGCTTAACTGACGGCAAGTGTTCTTGATTTTGAATTATTGCTGATTTGACCATGATAGACTTCATGGTACTTTCAATGAAAAGATGTAACTGGATTCTGTCATTTTCAATGCCACACAATATAGTTTAACCCTTTCGTTAATCTATTTATTTTGAGATGCTCTGTGTTTCTTTCAATTATTTTAAATATAACAAAGAATTTAGTAGAATAACTTAGTTATCATTAAGCTATTGTTAGGAACATAAATTGTGACCAAGGTTTGGTGGAAGATTTTAATTCAAAACTTATGAAAACAAGACATTTGTACTACAGAGCCAGAGCCGGGTTGGTAACGAAAGGGTTAACATGTCATTTAGAGTGGCTTATATTCAGTTATTTGATGTAATGCCAACATATACTTTCTGTAGTTCAACTGGGTAAACTGTAGTGTTTATTGAATCTAAACCTTTCAACAACAGGGTTGGGTATGGATTACAGATGTTTAGTTATTGATTCAACTAGGTTTGTGTATGTATGGTCACTAAGTTTGGTTGGAACAATAAAGTGCAGAACAAATTGTATGTGGGGGTATCATAGGCACTGAGAAGTATGGCTCTTTCTTTGCCTGCATCTTTAATAAGATCACTATCACACAATCAACACAAACTTAATTCAAAATTTTCACCATTAAATTCATTTATTTTAACATGTCTAAAAGTGAATGTCCAGGAACTGTCACAAACAAACTCCAGAATGTGTTTGTAACCAAATCAGTTCCTACTTATTTGGATGGTAAAAACCTCATCACCAATATTGTAGTTTCTAAATGAAGAGACACAACAAATTCATCTTTATGGCAAAGGAACTCTTGCAAAATGTTTGCCCACAATATACCAAAACAATGTTTTATAGGTAGTGACATAAAAGGAAAAGGATTAATTCATGCTAAGTGCTGTCTTTAGTAACTTTCTTAATGTGTGAGGATAACAACAATCACCTTGAATCTCTCTCTTTCTCTAATGACCACCAGCACAGCTTTCATAAAACAAGATCTACTAAAGATCCACTCTCCTATGACATGCACCAGTAGAATTTTACCCTTGAAACATTTGGTAAAAACAATGTTGTAGTTTTTGACAATAGAAAAGCTTTTAGCTGTTTATGGCAAACAAATCTCTTGAGAAAACAGTTCACCTATGGGTTTCATCCATCACTTTGGCATGTGCTGCTGGTGCTGTCTCTGACCCCTCATCAGTTCTGATGTGTTCCAGGATTGAGTTTTTGTCCCTCATACACTTCCTCCTACACATTAATGACTTAATTGCTGTTAACTCAATGCCCACTCCTAACACCCAAACATTATTCATATGCAATCTAGACATCTGACACCAAATCTATAATGTTCCACGAAGAGGGACCTTGAAAACAGCCTCCAATGGGGGTATTGCTAATCTTGTCTACTTCAACTGCACAAAGTAACAATCGCTATGCCAACCAATAAACTTTATCCCACTTCCCTACTATCACCAATATGAACATCATACCTCTAAAACCATAAAGGTTGATGCAAATGGTAGGCTTCAACATAACTAAGAATCTCTCCAGGTGAATATCCTCAGCATAACCAAATCTGCAACTAAAAAACTGGTCATCTTTACAGTCAGAAAATACTTCAGTCCTTACCAACTAAAATTCTTTATGAAGTGCAGGTCTACACTACTAGAGTACTATTTCCACATGAGACAATGTTGTTACACACACACAGACATCCTTGACTACTTCTAAATAAATGCTCATCAACTAATTGGCATGAATTTACTCATTAACACTCCAACCACTGGTCCACAGAATATGTTATTTACTCTTTCTCTCCCTGCTTTTTCTACTTTTTCTTTTTAACTGCTTACGAGTTTGCTTGTTCAATCACTCATCTCTCCTCCTCTCATGACCCATATTCTCCTCCCACCCCGTATTAACCACTACACCCAATATTTCCTCCCACTAGAATGTAGTACCTCTGGAATTCCTCGTACAATTCCTAAAATTTAAAATGATGCAGCTTTAATTCCTTTAAAATGAAAATGTCATTTCACATGCAGTCAACATATTTTTACTCTTATATTTATGTACTTGTTATCAATAAAAGTAAAACATTATGATGTAGGGAAAGGGTACAATGCCAGAACTTTCACTATCATATCGCTTTTCGTGATATTAGAATGTGTAATGAAATGGATCTTCTTTACAAAATTAAACAGCATTTCAGATTTTACAGAAATGTTCCTTTTGCATTTCTCATTACTTGCCTGACAAAGTTTTTCTTAATGTTTTCAATCCAAATACTGATGACAATTGAAGTAAATACAAACGTATTTAATATATTTCGTTTGCCTTAAACTTATGAATTTATTTAGTTTTCATTTATTAGTACATTTTCATCCCCGAGAGACTGAAACAATAGTAATTTAAATTTTCAGAAAATGCTGAAGTACAACACTTATGCTTTCATTCACATTACTTTCATTATTTTGTTTGGGTATTCTACAATAAAGCTGATTTGACTGCTATTTCTACCGATCATGTAAAGACTTCTCTACAAAGCTGATTCGTTTAATTTGTGGTTGAAAATTATATAATTTTTGTCGAAACTCGAGTACTTTTGTTATTTAAAAAAATATTATCAAAACAAGATATCCGGCATGAGACGTAGGAATAGCGAAGAAAATTAATAATATACAACGAATGTAATAATTCCATTGTCTGGCGCTCCTTGGTGTTTACTCTTTGGAACATCACTTCCGTCTATTTTAACGGGAAATTCAACATCATAGAAAGTTTGGTGATGTTGTTTGTTATCGTGTACAGACGTCAAACCAATATGAGTCCGAACCCAAATGATAATTATTTTTTCACACACACACACACACACACATATATATATATATATATATATATATATATGTATAGAAATTAAATATAAAATATAAATTACAAAGTGGGACAAGAACGCAAAAACACACAAAGAGACGACACAAAAAAAAAAAACAGACAGGTCACTCGAAGCCTCTAATCTTCAGTCGGTATATATATATATATATATATACTCATACAAACATGCAAGGTGCTGTGTGTATGTAGAAATATAACGTTAAAATATCACCGAAATCTTGAAATGCAATTAAATAGTCAAATGACTTGGCTTACTAACTTAACAACTGATTAATTAACAAATTATTCATGTCACAATTGTTAATTTCTTCGTTTTCACTTTTGTAATCAGAATGATATTCGTTTAGAAAGGTGTTCAATACTCTGAAGTCAATCGAAGTCTTGGTGAAATAATATCTAATAAAGTTGATAGAACTAGTTTTAAAAGAACACAAAATTTACTCACTCAGCATAGCCAGCCTTAATGGGAATCTTATGGATGTCATTAGGGATAACCGCTGGTCTTTTGATTTGATCTCTTGACTCTTTTACCTGTTCAGAGTCCATAAAGAGAAATGTAGGTCGTGTGTAAGGGTAAGCGGTAGATTCTGTCGATGTATCCGATGTTCCGGAAAAAAGTTGTGAGGATGTCGAAGAACCATTATTTACTTCAGTTTCTGTTAGGCGCCGGGAACCATTTACGCGTTGGAAATTATCCGATTTGATTGAAGAAGTACCAAAGACACTACTAATAAGTTGACGAACTCTGCTGGACATGATCGGCAAAGTCGTCGAAAGATGGCCAGATGTTAAGCCACTTCGAGCTTTGAAGGCAGCTGATTTGTCAAATCTTCCTTCCAAATGACTGTCGTGTAGTCGTTAACGACTCGCTCAATTACACTTTGCATTTACACGCACTGCCTCCCCTTCTCTCACAGAGGACACTGTGAAACAGGATTTGGCCCACTTACCACCTCATCTATAATTCCTCACACTTTTTTCAAAATTCACATAAGTCAGCTCGTAACGAAAACACAGATAAGTTTTCGGGGGAAAAAAAAATCACCGATTTAAATATTTTTTGTGACAGCCAAGTGAAGAGAGATAAAACGGTAGAAAAGTTACAAAACTTTGTCAAATTTTCCCATTTTTCATTAAAAAGCAAACACACAGACACAAAACATTAACTTCGTAGTCACTTAAATCACAAATCCTTGTCATCTGCCGAAGTCTTCTTTATTGTCATTTCTCCCTTTCCAATAATAAAACTATTTTCTGAATTTTGCTTCACTGTGGTTTATTCTCACCAACTTTTATCAGCTTCATGGAAAAATTAGGCAACGAAATTTATCGAAATAAAATCTGGAATAACTGTCAAATCACATGCAGTTTGCATTTAATAAAATTAGATTTTTTTATTATTTCTGTTGTACTTTTTTTTTCAGCAATCGAAGTCGATTTTTAGCGTTATGAAAGTAGAAAGACAAAACAACCATTCCTCTCTTAGGTTTTTCTGCTTTGCCAGATGATGACTCATTCGCACAAGGCAAAGACGTCGAAATTTTTGGGAAAATCCTTTATTCATTATTAGAATCAGTCGGCATATATGGTATTTGTCATACTTTTTAGTATCTCTAGCTTTCTCATAAAATTTTTTTCATACTTAACACACACACACAAACACTCCTATACGTTGGCTATAAAGAGCCAACGGAGTTACTAACCCTGCTAGAAATAGCAGCCAAATCTCACCCCAAAATCACACTCTGTTACCTTAAATAAAGGTTACACTGGACAACTCAAACACTGATAGTTAAAAAAAAGTTGAATGGTCACAGCTGGAGCGCCTATAATCATAGGTTTGACATAGAATTAAACAACACAAACAAAAACACCTTATCGATTATTTACAAACTTATACAAGGAAGTATATTTCATACAATTATAACAAAAGGTTGTCTTGACAAGGAACATTTATCAGAACGTTTGTTTTATGCTATGTTGATATAGGACAGTAGTATTATTTGGGATGGGTATAGTATTAGATTTGTTCTCATGTCACATTGACAGTGATAAATGATGCTGCAGGGCAACTTTAAACTATTGTAATTGGGTCTTTAATTAAGAAATCTTTTTCAATATCTCAGTAACACACAGAGGAAAAAAATTATTTTCGGTTAAGTATAAAAGTATCACTTTAGCATCATCATCATCACCATCATCATCATCATCATCATCATCAGCAGCAGCAGCAGCAGCAGCATCTTCACTATCAAACGTTCATTTTTCATGATGGTGTGTGTTGAACGGTTTGATGGGCTGGTGAACCAAGCTTTATTCTCTATTTTGATATGATTTTTACAGCTGGTTGCCCTTCTTAATGCTAACCACTTTACAGAGTGTACTCAGGGCTTTTTACATTGCATCAACAGCAGTGAGCTCACCAAGTAACTTGCAAGACAAGCTCTCTTGACTGAGGCAGGAGTCGTATTAAGGGAAGTAGCTTTGTGCCAGGTGATGAGGTGTTGGAGTATGATAGAGGAACTGAAACAAGTCTCTTGTTGTTGAAGAGATACCTGGCTATCCCTGTTAGAAGAGAAAAAGGAGAGGAGGAAGAGAGAAAGAGAAAATGGTGGTGAAGATGTGTTAGGGTGTACCCTCAAGTTACAGAGAGGTGAATATAAGTGAATAGGTACAGAGGGTTGGACAGGGCAAATGGGCAGGGAAGCTTGTAAGAATGCAAAAGAAGAGTAGGAGGTGGAGGGGAGGAGGAATGCAGTGAGTGGTGAACATGAGTGTAGGTGAGGGGGTTAGGAAGATGAATTGAGAAGAAGACCTTTAGGACCTCATTTTTGCTTAGATGAACAGGTCTTCTTAAGTGCAGCAAATGCCAATCATCTCTGTCCTTATCATTTTCTCTGTGAAGCCCAGCATCATTTTTTCACCACTTTGTTCCACGTCTTTCTGGGTCTTCCTTTTCCATAGATTCCATCCACATTTAGCAGTCAACACTTCTTTGTGCAGCTGTCCTCATTCATCCACATCACATGACCATATCAGAACTGTCCCCTCTCTTGCACACCACATCTGATGCCTCTTATGTCCACTTTTCTCTCAAACACATTTACACTTTGTCTTACATGTACACTGATGTTGCATGTCCAGTGGAACATGCTAGCTTCATTTCTTTCAAGCCATCTTATGTCTTCTGCATTCACAGCCTTTGTTTCACTACCATGTAGCATTGCTGTTTGTACACAAGTATCACACAATCTGCCTTTCTCTTTGAGAGAGAGAACTTTTGTTGCAAACAGAAGTAACATCATTCTGTACATTCTCTGTTCTTTTCTTATTCTGACAATTATACTTTTAGAACAACTTCCTCCACTATAGGTGGTAGAAATATGTACTGCTTCTAAGGACCCTCCTGGGCATCCGAGAAAATATATTTTCTGTGTGTTCTAAGTGCTCATTGTTCCTGTGCATCTACCACAAACAGTCTATTTTCTCTCTTAATCTTCTTGTGATTCCACTGTACCTCTTTATGTGTCCATAGTTTGCACTGGGTACATTGAATGAACTTTCTATCTACACCATTTCTATACAATGAGCAGGGGTATTTTCCTGAAGGGATTAGTGGTTTGTTTGTTTTCCTGCTTACTAGAATTTTGGTCTTTACTAAGTTAACTTTAAGACTCTTTGATTCTAGGTTTTGCTTATACACTTGGAATGTCCTTTCTAATTCTACCACAGATTCAGTTCTAAGAACATGGTCATCAGCACAGAGATTGCACAGGCAACCAGCGTTAACTCATCTGTTATGGCTGGAAAGATTATGATGAATAAGACGGAACTTAGAACTAAGTGCTGGTGAACTCATACCTGTACACTAAATTTGTTGCTTTTATTCAGTTCTAACTCTCACCTTACTGACAGTACCTCTGTACATGATGAAGACAGCTCTCACCAGCTATTTATCTATCCCTGCTTTCGACAAATGAGTGAGTGAGGGACCTTGTCAAAGGCTTTCTCCTTTTGTTTTCCTTTATAAATTTGAGGCTATATAATTATGTTATTAAAGCTGATATCTATCATTTCTTAAAAACACTGTAAAAGTAGAGATGAATTCCAAGTGGGTTGAATTCAAATACACCTTTGCTTCTTGGTTGAAATCTTTTCACCCAATCATATTTTTAAACATTTTTTTCTTTTTTTGAAGAAAAACAAGAATCAACTTCCTCATTTTCTCCCTTTTTCTAAACTTTGTCATACAAAACGAATATTTTATTAAGCAAAAGTTATTGGGGAAGTTTAATTGTAAGATGAGGTCACAAAATCTGGAACACTTGATGGTAAAATTGATATTTACATTTATCCTCGTTATCACCAATGTTTTAATAACTGTTTTCATTACTCCATGGATTCACCAAGTCTGATGCCACTCTTAGTTATTTTTGTCATTTCATCTGTGAAATTTGGCATTTAGAAAGTTAACCTTACATTCATTCCATATTTTTTCTTGTTGTACCTGTTGTTAAACCTCCCATTAAAAGCATATGGTTCTTCTTCCCATCTAGTATTTGTAATCCATTCACATCACTTATTTATACCAATTCAAGTCATCTTTCTTCCAAACATCATATAGTATAAATCAGTTTTAATGATTGAAATTTAGTAGCTAAAGTAGATAAAGCTATAATTAATAGGGTGTAAATAGTGTAAATATTAGGTTTAAAAAATCCTTTGGATGGAAAACATCAAAGGCTGCCCATGGGATGGGATACAAATTCACATCTTTTGTAAAGTTGATAGATATTCTACCATTGTATCAAAGCAATCTTTTGAATTTCCCCATTCATTGCAGAAGCTTTGTTTTTACCAAAGAGAATTGTATGGTGTTTACATCATAAGAACTTAGAAACTTCATCTCCATCTTCCATACAGATTAATATTATACCTCCAATTAAAGTAGCAAGCTGACAGAAGCATTCACACACCAGGCAAAATATTTAATGACATTTCATCCATCTTCATGTTCAGATTTAAAATTTCACTGAGGTTGATTTTGCCATTCATCCTTTTGAAGTTAATAAAATAAGTACCAGCTGAGCACTGGGGTCGATGTAAACAACTTATACCCTCCCCTGAAATAGCTGACCTTGTGCCAAAATTTGAAACCAATATTACACATCCAATAGATCATGCTTATCTAATTTTTCTCTAACTTCAGCAAATCTTTGGTATTTAATGCCAAAATAATAAAAAAAACCCAGTTGATTATGTAAATCAAAGAGAAACTAAATTTGTGCATGTTTATTATCCTTACTTTCTTATAGTATTCCTTCCAGCATGTGGTTTGTTTTAGATATTTGTTTGGACTAGAGCCTCTCGTGTTAAATTTTTATGAAAATTATAAAAGAAGGTGAAAACTAACATTGTCAGTCATGCTTTTGCTCACTGGTAACACAATATCCAATTTATATTTTAATCCTGACAAAAATTCATTTTTGAAAATGTGTTATAAAATATTCTGTTGTGTCTGGGGAGAGTCATTTTCTTTTTGTGCCTTATAATTTAACACACTCACTGGTAAAATTTCCATTTATTTCTTATTTTTATTTTCCTAAAATAGGATGATAAGAGAGAAATGACATGTGGATGCATAGGCTACAAGATTTGTGTGTGTGTGTGTGTGTGTGTGGAGAAACGAAGAGAAAGAGAGGGAGAGAGAGATGTAGGTGTTGTGCATGAGGGGATATAATTTGAAGGGTCAGTGATGGGGGGATGAATCACTATATGGGTGGGTGTAGAAAAGTACAATAATTAATGGATAAAGAATGTCTAACTGGTGAAATGGTTCTAGGTATCAAGGAAAACAGAGTGGTCTCAAGGAGAAGGGAGAATCACAGTGAAAGAAATGATGGGGTGTGGGGGGGAGGGGGAAATATGTTTGGAGGAGTTTGACTAAGGTGCCCATTTCTGCATATACATGCAGACAATACTTCTAGATGTCAGTTTCACCAAGATGTGGGTGGTGCTTGAAAACCTCATATATGTATTTCTATTTTTACTCATCCATATATTTAGGTTGTTTTTTCTTCTTCTTTGTGTTGTTTTTTTTTTTTCTGTCTCAATGTAAATATTTAAACCAGGAAGTTTTCTGATTAACATAAAATAACTTTCCTGATGATTTGCATAAACAAAGTTTTAAAATTAATTATGTAATTATACACTTGGTGGTATTTATCTTAATGAAACAGCTGTTGAATACAAGAAAGTGGGAGCTATAAATAAAATTAATGCTTTTCTGCTAATTGTATTGCTCTTAAAAACTATTCTAGTAGATTACAAATATGCATGCAAGTTGGTCCTACTTAGATTTACTACAATTTAATAAACTGTCAGAGTTTTCAACAACCCGTTATTAGTAGAGCTCTTTATTACTGTGGATTTATTCCTTTATACATCAATTTTCTGTCTATGTGCGTGTGTTTGCCTGTGTCCGCACACTAACAGTAGGAGATAGGTTTTCAACACACTGCAACCTAATAATTTTTCAGTGCTACCACTACTGCTTACAACAATGAGCATGAGGGAACTACTACATGGTTACTTGACTTTCTAGAAATAGGAAGAAAATTTTCCTCAAGTCAGACTTTATTGTCTTAAATAAGGAAAGGATACATTAAATACTGTAGTATTAAACAGTCTTTCTCCAAAAGACAAAATGGTCATAGCTGGAACATTTTTTACTCTAGGTATTCTGGATCAGGGTTGACTTGAATTTAAACATCATGAGCAATGAACTTTTCCACTCTTTGTTACCAGACAACAGCAGTAATTTTCTTTCCTCTTCTGTATTGTTTGGTGCTTAATTATAGCAAGGTGGACTGAAACATTTGTAGGTTAGATGTTGTTTTGACTGCAGTTACAATGCACCATCTGTGACAGTATGTGAACTACTTATCTTTAAGTCGATAATCCAATGCTTTATTCATTGAGTTACCTACCACTCTTCCCTCCCCAACAAAATGTAAAGGCTGAAGGTAGTCTTGGTTCAAACAGATGCAGGCATGGCTCAGTGGTTAACAAGTTCAATCCCACTGCATTGCACATTGGTCATACATTTTCTACCCTGATTGTGACCAGTGCTTTGTGGGTGGGATTTGTTTGATGAAAACTGTGCAGAAGCCTCTCACATAAATGTCTTAGTTAAGTTCATGGGCAACCTGAGTTACCATGAATAACTTTTCTAAAGCAGATAAAACTGATTAGGGATAGGATTAGCTTGGATGAGATGCAGTTCAGGTTTGTGCCAGGGACAGGTACCATAAATGCCATCTTTTTAGTGTGATGACTTCAGGAGAATTATTTAGCAAAGAGTAAGTCTTTATACTTGGTATTCATTGACCTGGAGCAGGTCTTTCATTCTCTCATCTGGTGAGTGTTAAGGAAGCTAGGGGTTGATGAATGGTTTGTGAGAGTCAAACAAACTATGTACAGGGATGTAGGCAGCAAGATGAGAGATAACAATCAGTTCAGTGATGAATTTAGTACATAGATAGGAGTTCGTTAAGGCTCAGTCCTCCCCATTCCCCCTGTTTATAGCAGTCCTCCAAGTCACAAATGAGGAGTTTAAAACTGGATATCCACAAGAATTCCTCTACGTTGATGACCTTGTTTATAAAGCAGAATCTGTGAAAGATTTGGAGAAGAAACTCCAGACATGGAAGCAAACCAAAAAATTGATAAACCTTAAAGTAAACTTTGCCAAAACTAAAATTTTGTTACATCAAGAGAAAGACAACGCTGCTGCTATCAAGAAAATGGCTGTGTTTGGTATGCAGAAAAGGAAAAGGTAGGAACTTTAAACAGTGTGCTTAGTGTTGATAATGGCTGTACTAGAGATATACTGGGCTCACAGACAGGCTAACAGTCAAGGCATCCTTAATATGTGACAGATGCACAGAGAAATTAAGCACAAATATCACTTAAGAAATAGATTATCTTAAATACTCAGAAGGCTCACTAGAAGTAGTCACTAGTTTTTGTTTCCTAGGTGATCTAATTAGTAGCAAGGGTGAGTGTTCTGAAGGCATGATAGCCAGACTAAGAATGAGTTTGAAAAGTTCAGGAACATTTACTGCAAGTAACAAAGAGCCACTCCTTCAGATGAAGGTCAGATTGTAGAATGCATGTGTGTGAGAATGCTGCATGGTAATGTGATATGGACCAAAATGCACAAGGACTTGTATGAACTAGATAGGAATGAATTAATCATATTTTGTGGGACGTATGAAGTTAGTGTGCACGAATGGGGAATAAACAAATTGAGAGAAAAGCTAAACATGGAAGGAATCAGATGCAGTGTGCAAGAGAGAACACAGTGTTAATATGGGTGTGTGTTGAGTATGGATGACAATAACTGTAAAAAAAGTGATTAGCACTCAAAGTGAATAAAACATATGGAATAGAACAATCTAGAAATACTTGGGATAAAGTAGTGGAAATTGATTTCAAGATATGTTTCACAAAAATGATGATAGGAGTCCACAAAAATTAGTAACATGCAGTGCTGGAAACATCTGCAATCCTGTACGAGTATGGCAAAGAGAATGCTGTAATGGGGCTGCTCCCATCTCTTGTCCTCACTTCTTCTATGACACCCTCATGCCTTTCTTTCTTTCAGTGACCCTTTCCCTATGGCGTCTCCTCATCATTGAAATAGTTTGCTCTCATCTGTCTCTCCCTGTCATGCAACATCACCACCTACCTCACCTGTCATTTCACCCATATAATGTGGGATAGTATGAGATCTCCTTCTATTCAACCCTTCATATAATCCTAATCACTCTTCTCTCTCCTACTAATACTGACACCACCATTTCCTCCCTATTACTCCCACCGGTACAGTCTTATGTTATTCTCTCCTGGGAGTGGCCAAGTTGATGAAGCACATTCAGTATTGAATGCTTCAATCTTGGTTCTGTTTCTGGGGCTATAATAGGTACCACGCAGTGGGACTGTTCCTCTGATCAAATTTGATTTTCTCTCAATATCTCATCTTAAGCTCAACTTACATCACATTCTCTTCTGTTCTCCCTCTCAGAGTTGTGGGGGCCTCTTTAGCCTGGTAAATTACAAGATGACTTCACATGTGCTGGTACCACAATAAAATGCACATACAGTAAAGTAATTGGTGAATTGAGTGGAGGATACATAGTACTGGTACCACAGTAACATACACCCAGTATACTCTGTAAAGGAAGTGATGTTAGGAAAGGTAATCTAGCCATAGTAACCAAGCCAAAAATGAAATGCACAAACAAAACTTGGGCCTCCAATTTGTGCACAAGGACATTAATGCTGAATAAGAATGACTAACACTGTGACAAAGCATCCAACCTATGCCAATTTGGAAAATGGATGCAAAATGATGATGGTGGTGATGCTGATATGTGCCAAATGTGTGCATGTGCTTGGAACTAATTTACAGTTTGATGCCCTTCTTACCACAAACTATTCAGGTATGTCATAAGTGAGTGGTTTCAGATTCAGTCTCACTGTGTTGGACCTATTATAGCCCCAGAAACAGCCAAAACTGAAGCAGTCACTACTGAATGTGTTTCATCAACTTGGCCACTCCTATGATGGCTTAAAAGACGTATAAATAGACATTAGATTAATGTTCTAATCTTGATATAATGATTTAATTTGTAGCTGTTACATCATGGGAGTGGCCAAGTTGATGAAGCACATTCAGTATTGAATGCTTCAGTCTTGGTTCTGTTTCTGGGGCTATAATAGGTACCACACAGTGGGACTGAATCTGAAACCACTTACTTGAGAAGCAAATATCTTAACCATGGCCATGCTTGTATCTATAAATGAATATATTATATTCATCATCATCATTTAACATCCACTTTCCATGCTGGCATGGGTCAGACAGTTTGACAAGAGCTGGAGAGCCAGAGGGCTGTGCAAGCTTTACTGTCTGCTTTGACATAGTTTCTATGGTTGGATGTCCTTCCTAATGCCAACTATTTTACAGAGAGTACTGGACGCTTTTTATGTGACATCAGCAAGATCACCAAGTAATGAGACAAGGCACTTTAACTGAGGGAGGTGGCTTTATGCTAGGTGATGGGGAGGTGGCTTTGTACCACCATATAAATATAATTTATTCAGGTTTACTTATATACATTGTTGCTTCTCACAGTAACACAACTTACCAAATACTATAGTTTACCCAACCTCAAATTTGCCAATTTCTTGAACGTTTTTGACATGATTAATGAATTTTGTTTCATGCTGATAAACTAAAAAAAATTGAAGTGTCAAAATAGTTCCCAAGACTGTAGCAGCAAACCTATTTGTTAAAAATGGTACATTCATTATTATAGTTTCCCTTGTATTTATTGGAACAGGGCCTACAATTGCTTCTGAAGGCATCTCTAGATGAATGAAAAATGAAGATCAAATCATTCAAAGTAATAAATGTTAACCTGTCCTGCAAAGATAAACAGATTAACTGATTATCCTTTAAGATTCTGTGTAAGGCCTAATATCTGACTGATTCAAGGTCTTTTCATATATTCTTTAATAAATAATAATAATATATCAATCATCATGCCTTGTTTATTTTAATTTGTCTTTATTGGTATCAGAATTAAGTTAATTTATGCTGCATTTCTAAGCAAGTAGAAATAACAGCCAGTCCTTGTTACATTAATCCCTTCCATTTTAAAAATGGAAGAAAATACTAACCCTTTTCCATATCTCTCACTTCTAGTATTCCCCTTCTATTACTCTATTTCCTTCCTATCACTTATACTTCTATCATGCCACTTAAGTGGTTTCTATTAAATTTCATTATCAACAACCATCATGCGATTTTCTCTCTCTCATTTTCTTCCATCACGTTCTTGCTCGGATCATTTGTTATCACTTTTCTAAATTTTTGGTGCTGTCAACATAGAACAGAGAAGATTCTTTAGTCTTGCTGAGGACAAGGTAACTTCTCTATGATAAATTCTGGGTACTACTCTCTGAAAAGTGGTTCATGATAGGAAAGACATCCAGTTACAGACAACATGTCAAAATGAAATGCACAAGTGAGACATAATCTCTGACTCACTTAAAAAGTACCAGCTTGATCCATGACAACCTGTTCAGCTGATGCCAGTATGGAAATACAGATGTAAAAGGAATGTAATGACAATGTACTCTATCAGATACAGCAAAATAGTCAGTCTGCCATTCTATTACACCTTAACCTTCCACTTTAAGTTGTCAATTAGATTTCCTTTTGTTATTTAAAAAAAGGGGTTAGTCCAGTAAATGAGTCATTTTTCTGATAGCATGATATTTAAACAAATGTCATTAACCAACTAATTAATAAACATGTACATCATGAGCAATTTACTATTCCCATAGCTACTGAATCTTCAAACTTACTGTTTTATTATGGAAACTGGAACTCATATCTAAATACATATACTTATAACCTTATCAGTGTGAGCTTCTCCTATAACAAGAGAGGATTTATAATAATGATCCTTACTTTAAGTGTATCTAACATCAAATACAGAATTTAAAGGTTCAACAGTTCATGAAATTTTATTTATGATTCTTTGAAATTTTGTTTCTTTTACATTTTTGTAAAAGATTTTAAAAACATTCACTAACATGCATACAGAAAGTAACAGAACTTTTCCACATAACTTAAATGAAACAAAATTTCAAGAGAACCGTTTTATAGTAATTACATATTTGAAAGCTCTACCTTTCAATAAAACACATTTGGTAGAAATTGTAAGAAAAACAACAACAAAATCTGAACAATTTCCATAATGTTTCAACAAAAACATTTAATTAAAATGATGTTCTGTGAAATTAAAAAATATTGGCACAATAGAACATAGAACTGGACACAGTGAATTAATGCCCAAAACAAAATCCAGAAATAGTAACATCTCAGTCAAAAGAGACAGAAAATAAATAAAATGTGTGAATGTATGTATATTAATATAGGATGTTAATTAATTGAAGTCTTCAGCTTAGGTGTTTGTAATGTTATATACAGCAGATTATTATAGCAGTCAAGAGTATTTTAATTACATTATTTACATTTGATGGATATTTATACTCATCTTGTTTTTTGTTAACACAACGTTTCAGCTGATATACCCTCCAGTCTTCATCAAGTGTCTTGGGGAAATTTCGAACCTGGGTTCTCATTCCTAAGGTATTTTTTGATGTTATTATTATTATTCAGATCACTGCCTGGAATCTAACTCGGAATCTTGGGATTAATAGCCCACGCTCTTAACCACTATGCTATATGCTGTGGTGTGTGTAGTGGTTAAGAGTGTGGGCTACTAACCCCAAGATTCCGAGTTCGATTCTAGGCAGTGACCTGAATAATAATAACATAAAAAAATACCTTAGGAATGAGAACCCAGGTTTGAAATTTCCCCAAGACACTTGATGAAGACTGGAGGGTATATCAGCCGAAACATTGTGTTAACAACAAACAAGATGAGGACAAATATCCATCAAATGTAAATAATGTACATAATTCCTCATCTCTTAAATATAGAACTATAACATTTCAATTGCTGAAATTTAAACTAAGTTTAAATTTCGTTTTCTGCATTCCAGAGCAGTTTGTCACACCTAGGTTGATGCCCCAAACACATATACACACATTCTGGACCACTGTAAAAAACTATCTGTTAAGTAGATAGCCTTTCATGGTGATTCTTCATTCCTTAACATGCTAAATATACCGGTTCAATAGTATAAGGTTCTATGTGTCTCTTACCACTATGTAGAGGTCTGGCAAAGACTATAAGTATAGTTCCATTGTTTTGGAATAAACAATAAAAAGACAAGCTTATTTCAAAAATTGAGACATAACAGCTGTGTTAGCTGAGTCACACACGAACTTAAAAATGATTAAGTTAAAATCTTTTTCTCTAACACTGACATAATTATACATTAGATAGTGGGTTATTTCGGTAAATCTTAACCAAATAAATGCAAAAAAATGAAATAATCAACACATGATATATTCATGAGTTTAATATTTTTGTTCATTGTATTTTTAGAGAACAATTATAACATCAAGCATCCAACCTCTGTCCATGCTGTCACTTTCATGGTTATTATTGTAAGGACATTACAGATTCATTGTGTCACCAATGTGCTGTAATATCATGAGGGAAATTAAGTAAACAGAAATCCTAAAGCTAAGCAATGGCAAGAGATAACTTTAAAATTTATGTGTTTGAAACAAAGGCTAAAATTTTCATGTGACTTATTGTGTACAACTTTATTTCTAGAACTTCATTTCTAGGATTTTATTTATATAAAGCTATGTACTGATTTTAAAAGAACATATTTATACTTCTGCCTTATGTTTTTTTTTACACATACAACATTAAAGCTATTCCAGCAGAAAAAGTAGAGCAAGTCTTAAAAAGAATTGTCTACACACATTGCACTCAATTGATAAAAATTACATAACAAAAAGGAAGTAAAATGTTCTTAAACATTTCTATTAGTTTGAAAAATGTGGAAATTATTTAGATAATTCTATTCAGATTCCTGCTTATAAATAGCTACTGTTTAAATCAATACAATACAAAGATTAAAAATATGACATGTTCAAATTTGTCCCACACTAAAACATGTCAGAAAGTTTCTCATTTAATCAATTAGGAACATTAAATGTTTGGTCCCAGTGATATAGAGTTCCTATATACATTCCAATTTATGAAAATGGTTTTAGCCACTACATAAATAGTAAAGATATTAACTATCTAGAGAAATAAGCTGCTTTTGAGAACTTAATCTAAAAGAAAGAAAAACTATTTAGATAAACTAAGTAAACCCATGCATAGAAGAGCAAACATTCCCACGAACACACAAATAATTGCTTTACATTTTTGTTTATATTATACCTTATGGTATAGAGCTGACTACAGAGACCAAGAAACTTTTGACAGGATAAATGGATTTTCATTCAAAACGATTATTGTAGAGAAGATGCACTGTTGATTTAATGAAAGATGAAGAAAAATCATGTCTTACTTTTGTGGATGATATTAGTAGCTATATACATATATTACATATAATACAAAAGCTATGATTTATTATAAAGTCTATAAGGTGATGATCAGTTGATTAAATTGCAAATACTAAGATTATCTTTCACTGGCATCTAATTTATACTTTCTGATTATTAGCTTTACTTACTAATTGATCAAATTTCTGATCAATGATAATGCTAAGAAACTGTTATGCCTGTGGTCTCTGTAGGGTACTGTGATTCAAGGACAGCATGATATAATGAACAAGAGACAATAGTAAACACAGAGCAATACAATGAAGTTGATTACACATGATACACACAGCAACTTCCAGATAAATGATAATTGCAACAGCTACTTAACACAAAGTACTCAGGGCATTCTAACACCCCAAGAAAAAGTTCTTTCATATACACTCCAGTATTTATAATTATGCACATATAACAAATATATCAGAAGTATTTACTTGAATCAGAAAGATAGTTTCTTAAATTTATATGCACACTGACACAAACACACACACATTATTTAAGACTTCTTATGATGAACTTCCTCTGACAAAAGAAGGTGAAAAGTCTTAAGAAAATATGAAATTCTATATCTGTATCATGTATTGTAATACATCGGGAAGAAGTTTACTTTGAACCAAATTCAAAAGAGATAAGACCAACAGATATATCTATATACATATATATATATATATATATATATATATATATATACACACATGCACACACACACACACACATAAACATCATGTGCATATACACCATGTCTTGGGCATATACTATCCCTCTTCTTTTCTGACTATGACCAATATTTTTTCCAGAAAAAAAAAGGGGAGAGAGAGAGAGGGGGGAGGGAGAGAATCAACACCAGAACAGGAGTGATACTTTATTTTATTGACCCCCAACAAGGAAAGGTAACGTTGACCCAACTGATATTGGAACAAAGAGCACAAATAGCCAGAATGAATATACCACAATGTACTCTAGCCACCGCTTTAATGCTTCATCCAATTTGCTACCTTAATATATATATATATATAGTAAACAAGAAGGAATTAGAAAATCCAGACATTTACAGAAGAAAGCATTCGTGATCAATGGCTATCTGAAATTGCATAAAAGAGATTCTCTCCTATCATTTATTATTATAAATAATAAGTGAAGAGTGGAGTTTATTTTACAACATAATGCTACAAACTCCACTTTACACTTATTATATACACCTACACACATACAGACACATCTGTTAAAGAATGTAAGAATATGCATAACTTTAAAAAAAAATAAACAATAACAGAATGTGAGTAGAAATGCCTGTCATTTTTATATACTAAATGAATGAAGGGGGAAAAAAAAATGAAGTCAGAAACTTCAGACTCAAAGGAGAGGACAAGTGGTAATTTTCAGAATTTACGAATTTTTGTCTTCTCCAATTATACTGGCAACATGAGTAAATATATTCAAGATGGAACTGATGCTCAGTTACAAATGCATTTTCTTGAGAATTTTATATTGCATTTTGATGCCCAACACAACTGCAGGGTGAGTCTCTATATGGTCAGCCAACCTGATGGAAATAATAGTCAAATCTGTCTCAAATTGCACCCTACTTTCTTTAAGAAAAAGAAGAGACATTGGGTAATATGATCCTACATACACTGAGATCAGAAAAAAAAAGAAAAGAAAAAAGATATGATCGTCAAGGTTGAAGGGCCTTTCAATCATAGGCTTGCTAAACTATAACATCAACAACAACAGCAATGATAAATTCTACTAATGAAGTCAAGAATACATATTTATATTACAAGTAATTTGTTTGTGCATTTGATCCATATATAATAGCATGGCAAGAAAGATCATTCTTCAAAATGAAAAACAATCTTATTTTAAAACAGTAATATTTTAAAACTCCAACAATTCCAATTCAAATTTGGCAACCTGAATATAATCAGGTGAAGCTGTTAAGCTATTTAGGCAGTGCTATGAATATCACAATGTAAGTGGCTCAAATTCCAACCAGTAGTCAATATTGGCAATGAGATTCCACATAAAATGCATTTAGGATTATGTTTTGAAACCAACTTACAGCTTATTTATTTAACTGATATGTGAACCAGTCACTTTATTTTATTATATATATATATATTTCAAACACATTGCATTATTTACATTAATTAAACTCATATATATAAATGTAGGTGTGTGTGTATGTATATATATTCTTTTATTCTTTTATTTGTTTCAGTCATTTGACTGCGGCCATGCTGGAGCACCATATATATATATATATATATATATATATATATATATATAAAATATTTTATGTTTATGTCCATTATCAATTTATCATTATATGCATGTGTGTGATTGTGTGTGTGTGTGTGTGTGTGTGTAAGACATTATTTTTCTATAATTGCTCTTATAGTATTTTTTCTTGCTCTTTTCTTCTTTTCTTTTACACATATTTAAAGATACTTTATTAAAAGAAAATAATTGTTGTTTTGGCTACAAGCATAATAAAAATATAAAAATAATTACAGCAAATTTTGTAATACTGTAAAATTAAAAAGTACTTATGAAACATATGCAAATATTGGATATGTAGTTTTCATATAAAATATTACAAGTATTACAAAGCCAAAGCAGTAACCAATGACAAAGGGTATTTTCTTTACTTTTTAGCTAAGTTTGTAAATATTTCCAATTTCCTGCCAATTATATATTATATAAAGGAATTAAAAATGTGAGACTCATCTCAAGTTTGTTGATATAAAATCTTATATATTTCTTTTATTTTGATAAAATAAATGAAAAGTTAAAATACTTTCATGATATTATGTCTATAATTTGCAGAAAGACATTAACAAATAAAATATAATTTTTTTTTTGTAAATATTCTTTATATACACTTTAAGTAATTTCACAAAAATGATAAATTTTCATAAAATAAGTTTTAAAACCATAATAATTATGATTATCATCAAAGCCAAGATTTGTTTTTCCAGTCTCTCCATTTTGAAAGCACCATGAAGATTTTTCAGAGGGGAACAATCCATCATTATGAAGCTTATTTATAAAGAATATTTGAAATATAAGATTTTATTTTTCTTGCACTATTTGATAAGGTAACCAGGATATATAGTAAATGTATTTCATATACAACAGAAACTTCTTAACACATTCACCATGAGCTTTTTTTTTTAAATGATAAGCATACATTTACATTATTTAACCCTTTAGCATTAAAAACTGGTCAGATAAGACTGCCATTTATTTGAACTGGCATTTCCAAGCCTCATTGATATATTTTTTTCTTTTTATTGGTAACAGGAAAATTGCAATTAAATCACACAGTAGGTCAATGTTTAGTTTCGTCATTTTTATACAAATGTGTTAATATTATGAATGCTCACTTTCCTTTTCAGAAAAGAATGAAAAAAACCCATTTTTTTTTAATCACTGAATTATTAGTATATCTGGTTCGAATTTGGATTAAGGATAGAATGATAAAATCTATGCTTGATGAACATTTTAAGAAACTACATGTATAGACATAGAGAATAATTACTATATATCGGTTCACTTACAAATGACAATTCAAAGCCTCTTTTCATTATTTCTTTATATATATATATATATATATATATATATATATATATATATATATATATATATATATATAAATACATATATATACATTCACACACATACACATGCACACATAAAATATCATAAAATCTTGGATTATTTTCTTAACTTGAATAATTCTTCATTTCATTTCATGATATTCCTTTTGTTTTATTTTAAGTAAGTATATAAATATATATATGTACATAATAATAATAATAATAATATAATAATAATATAATATCTATAAATATATGTATAAATTCTTCAAAGTAGCTTCTGCAGAGGTTATGCTAATAAAAGCACCTTATCATGATTACTATGGATAAAAATTTATTTACAAAAATACTTTATATATGGAACAGGACTCAGTGCTTCAGTTTGCAGTGTTATAAATATTTTATACTGAGCATTATTATTGTCTATATTATTAGTACTAACACCAGCACTATTTAACTTCAGCAGATGATCAGGTGACATAGGTGTAGATGTGAAGAAATGTATTTTATATTATTATGATGCCAAAGCATAGTAATTGGCCTCACATTGGTCAATTATATTAGATCTTTAAGTAAAGAATGTTAAGATGATAACTATTGTTTTAATATTCTTTTTCAGTTAAACATCAGGCTAAATGAATTTCATTGATAATACTTTCTTTGGAGTTTTATCTCAATCTTTAATTTATCCAAAGGGTTATAGTTTTCAAAATTGAGTAAACAGACATATATTTGGTATGAACCTGAGAGAGGCAGTCATAAATTATTTTGGACATAATTCTCAGTTTTTTCTCAAACCTCACACATTTTTGTAAATCATTGAAACATGTTTTCAATCTTGGTGTCAACCATTCCATTATAATTTAAAAATAAGTCTTATTCTCATGAGAAAGATTGGCCAAAGTAGGTAGAGTAAAGTGACTTGTCAAGGAGACAATGCAGTGTCAAAAGCTGGTTCTCTGTTTAAGTTGCTTAGCCAGTCAAATATAATGTGTACAAGCATAGCTTCCTAGATAATAATTCAACTTAAAAAACCAAACTCTTGAATGCAATGAAAAAATAAAGTCTGAAGAAATATTCTTAACAATCTTCAATAAAATGGAATTTCAAAGTTGAAAATGAATGTCTTAGCCATTTAGTGTTATGAACATCTCTAGTAGATTAACAGGCAATATCTATTGTATTTTACAAAGAAGAATAATCATAAATTTATTTCTATAACATAGAATAGTTTAAGTTCATATCCCACATCAATTGGCAGTTTCTAGTGAAATATCTTGCTCCTGAAACTCTTACTGGTTATACATACTTAATGGTATGTTCCAGATCAGTTTTTCAAATCAACAGATCAGTCATAATTAATGATTGAGTTTTATGTTCTATCTACAAAATAATTCAGTGATTTTATTTGAAAGGAATTTCACCAATGACATATGATGTATTCATAATTTCTTGGCAGACTATAACAGATGCCAACATTTGGTTCGAGACTTAAATCTTTTAAAGCTTTCATTGTATTTCATAAATCAATATACGTAAATGATAACTAGACCTAAATTTGCTTTTACTAGTCTGGGGCAAAATATTTTTAACATTTAGGGTTCATCACTTCTTTTGAGTGATATTTAATAATCATGACTTTAGACTGCCATTTAGTGTCCTTTATGCTAGTAGTTCTCAACCATAGCATTTTTTAAACAATAGAGAATAAAGATATGGTAAAACAGTAACAAAATGAGCAAAACCAAAGAAAAATGCAAATTAGAAATACCTAATAATCCTTTCTACAAGGCCTGAATAAATGTACATAATAATAAAAATACTTCTTTTTATTATAGGCACAAGGCCTGAAATTTGGTGGGGAGGGAGCCAGTTAATTACATCAATTCAAATGCTCAACTTACTTTATTGATTCCAAAGGATGAAAGGGAAAGTTGATCTTGGTGGAAATAGAACTCAGAATGTAGAGAGCCGGAAGAAATATTGCCAAATATTTTGTCTGAAGCAATAACAACTCTGCCAGCTCACAGTCTTATAAATAATAATAATCATCATCATCATTTAATGTCCACTTTCCATGCTAGCAAGGGTTGGACGATTTGACTGAGGACTGGCGAACCAGATGGCTGCACCAGGCTCCAATCTGAACTGGCAGATAATAATAATAATAATAATAATAATAATAATAATAATAATAATAATAATAATAATAATGCTCCTTTCTACTATAGGCCTGAAATTTTGGGGAAGGGGACTAGTCAATTTCATTGAACCCAGTGCATAACTGGTACTAATTTCATCAACCCTGAAGGGATGAAAGGCAAAGTTAATCTTGACAGAATTTGAACTCAGAACATAAAGATAGATGAAATGCTGCTGAGTACTTTGCCCGGCATGCTAACGATTCTGCTAGCAGATTGCCACCTTAATAATAATAATAGTAAATAATTATGGTTTCTGATATTGACACAAGGCCATGCATTTTGGAGGATAAGTGTGTCAATTTAATCAATCCCAGATCATAACTATTTCCATATTTACCATCCCTGGAAGGATGAAAGGAAAATTTGACATTAGAAGAGCTTAAACTCAGAATATTGAAAAAAGAATTAAATGCTGGAAAGCATTTAGTTCTTCACACAACAATTTTTCACACTAATGCCATCATTGTAAAAAAATAATAATTTCTTATTTAGGGACAAGTTCACAAATATAAGAGGAATGAATAGTCTATAGTATAAAAATGATGCTTATTTTATAGACATTTAGAAAATTGAAAAGTTGAGTTGACTCTATCAGGATATGAACTTAGAACTGAAGGTTGAGATTAAATACTGAAAGTCAATTTGCCTGCTACTCTACTGTCATGACCAAGTCTATAACCCTAATAACAATAACAACAATAATAATCACATTTACCAGCAGTGTTATGTTCAATGAGACATTTACAACATAAACTATTTATACAAACAAACACACACACAAATACAAACACACAATATATATATCATCATCATATATATATGCAAGTATATCTTATACATTTTCTCAAATATTGCACTCAAGTGTGTAAATAATTTGTCTAGTTTTAGAAAAAATAAATAACAAAGACTAATAATAATAATAGTCACAATATTAGTCTTTTGGAATGGATTATTTACAATGAAAGATGGTTGTAGTAATACAGCCTAATGATGCATTGGTTCCACCTGAAAAATAAGAAAGAAAGAAGATATGATTAACATTCTAAACTTTCATTACAGTCTTAAACACATCTACATTTATAAAATTTAGCATATGGGCAAACCACATTGTTATTGTACACTATATTGTTTAGTTCACTGTATGGTATACTCTATAACCTGGATTGTTAATCATGTGAAATGGTTAGGAAGTCAGGAATCACCAGTTGGGGTCACCAATTGTAGCATGTTGAATGCAAGCTAACTACTGAATTGACGTGGAAGGAGGCAGACAGTAATAAAGAGAGGTTGCCATTGATGGTAAATTGGCAGTTATATATATATATTGTGGTGTTATGGGCTGTGATGAGCTATATGGTGTTGGTGGAGAGGATTGCAGATGAGGTAAATGGAAGTGAAGACTGCAGGGGCTGGTGGAAGAGCCACAAGGGCATGCTCAGGCAGAAAGCATGTGGGCGCAGTTTGATGAGAGACAGTGAATGTGGAACGACGCGTTTTTCTTCACGATAAGGGCAGTGATTGCTCATCCCACCTCGAACAACAGGTAAGGTCTCTGTATTTCTTTCTCCCTTTTGCTTCTTTTTTTGTTGTCTTTTTCCTCCATCACACAACAAGCTATTTCAGCCCATAACAAAAAAAAAAAACGAATGAGTGTAGTTCGTATTTCGAATGATATGGTCAAACCGTTCTGTGGTGACATGGATGTAGTTGCTTGGTTGAAGATGAAGTTGGTTGCGAAACTCCACAGGATAGACGACTTAGCGAGTTTTATACCGCTGTACCTAGATGGTTCGGCGTTGGCGCCATACCTAGAAATGGAAGAAAGGGGCCAACTGAGTGTGGAAAAAATAGAAATCCATTTGATGGAGGCCTTTGCAGAAGGAATGTTTGAAGCGTATGCTCGCCTGGGGAAAACAAAGTGGACTGGCAAACAGGTCGATGTATTTGCCAACGAACTCAGGAGATTAGCTAAACTGGTGGGATATGATGGTGAATCACTTGGTGGACGAGATTGACGTGGTGATGGGGATGGATGCAATCACCCGTTTAGGAGGTGTCACTGTCAACGTGGCCGGTGTAACGTTCGGGGTTGTGGGGAAACCGTGTATGGCGAGACTGCATTGGTGAGAAAATTAAATATGAATAATTTATACTTTACTAGGTCACATTACTAGGTCACAGTCACATTCCTGTGTGGATATATTTGTTTTAAAATTTACAGATTGAATTTTTGACAAAGTCAATTTGTGACCCACTTTTAATTTCTATTTGTTTCACTTACTTTCTCACAATACTGGAAAAGAAATGACTAACACATTATCTCGTCTTCTGTTTCTAATGCCAATTATTCACAGTATATTAGAAAAAAAGTCTTTTTGTTAGCAAATTCTTAGGGAAGAAAACTGCAAAAAGTAAAAAGCTTACATTATTTTTTTTTTCTATGAATCAATGACTCAGTTGAAGCTGTAAACCAATACGGGGGTCAGGAAGGCATGTGGTTCCACATCTGCCACCACACAAACCTCTTATTAGCTTATTGTTCTGAAAGAAACAAAGAAATATTGAAGATATTGTAGATGGGAATCAAATATTCCAAAATATTTTGCAGAAATTATTGTTATCATTTACATGTATAACTATTGTGGTTACTCGAACTTTTCTACATTTTTCATTAAAGGAAGTTACTAAACTTAGCAGCTTAAATTACTAAATACAAAGTCATGGATTATGAGGTCAAAATTCTCTTGAATCCTTCTAGAATCATTGTTAGGTTACTGAATAAGATATTTTCCAACTTGCTTTGGTTTAAAAGGTTTGATATCAGTGGTTCTCAACCAGGATCCATATGGCCCTGGGGAGTCCATATAAGAGTTTGTCATAAAAAATTATGCGCAATAAATCGGTTATACTTTTATGATACACAAAAAAATTTTAGCAATTTAAAAAATAATATTTCTAATAATCATCATTGTTTAACATTTGTTTTCCATGCTGGTATGGGTTGAATGGTTTGATAGGAGCTGGTCAGTTGGAGAGCTGTCCAGACTCCAATGGATGTCCTTCCTAATGCCAACCACTTTACAGAGTGTGCTTGGTGCTTCTTTATATGCCACTGGCATGGGTGCATTTTTTGTTGCACCAGCATGAATGCGTTTTACATGGAATTGGCACCTGCAAGACAGCTGGGAGAGGGGGTAGGGCCACGGCCATAAAGAACATACCTATATGTATGGATGGCAGTAATTTTACTTAGCTTGACATGTCTTCTCAAGCACAACAAATCATCAGAGATCTTGGTCCCTTGCCATCTCCTCTGTGAGGCTTAACACCAGAAGATCAATTTTCACCACTTCATCCCATGTCTTCCTGGGCCTATCCCTTTCACAGGTTCCCTCCACAATGAGAGATTGGCATTTTTCTAAGCAGCTGTCTTTGTCCATATGCATCACAAGACTGTACCTGTGCAGTCTTCTCTCTTGTACACAACATCTGATGCCTCTTATACCCAGTTTTCTTCTTAAATCATTTACACTTTGCTGCATGTACACACTGACATTACCCATTCAGCAGAACATGCTGGCTTCATTTCTTTCAAGCCTTCATAGGTCCTCTGTAGACTGAAACACCACAAAGCCTGTCACTCAACCCTCTTTCCACCACAAACACACCATCATCACATATCTATATAACATCTATCATAGATGGATAGATATAGATATGTGTAAGTTTGTGTGTGTTTGCATTTGCATTAGTGCTTCTCTGATAATTGCTAAGCTACAATTGTTGTCATTTCCTTTGTCAACAAATTATCCACTAGCTTTGTGCTTCTAAAAGCATGTGGACCCCTTAGTTGAAAAACAGGTAAAGGTTGGCAGCAGGATAAGCATCCATCAGTAAAACAATGTCCAAATAATATATTCATGTAACCCATGTTAGCATGAAAAAAACAGATGCAAAAACAAATGAGCATACAAAATGATGCATTCTAAAACTTTGTGAAGTTATACACAAATTAAGAGGCAACAAATTCAATGCAAACCTTAGATACTGATATTCTGTTATGATATTTTTCATCTGTTGATATCCATTTAGTACTTGGAGAAACTGCAAAGTCAGTCCGTGATAAATCAATTTGGAATTGTCCCTTAAAATAAAAAAGAAAAGTCAACTATCATTAGGAAAGTAATATTCATTTTATATTAGATTTTAACACATTTCTATTTTTTTTTAACATTATTTTTTCTCAATCACGTCATCTCAGTGCTGCAGTCTCCTGGAGAATTCTCTCCCTGTCCAAGTTTTTCTCAGAGGATTATATGTACAAAATTATTATCCAAATATCTACCACAATCTCAAAAGTGTAGGAGGATCTATGAAAATGATGGAAGATACTCTTCTTTCTTTGATTATATACTGTCTGTCTGTCCGTCTGTCTCTCTCTCTCTCTCTCTCACACACACACACCAAAACATTAATCAGTCAAAGAAATAGGAGTATCTCCTGTCACCTTCATAAATTCTAGACTGTTGAGATTACTGTGGCTGATACTCAGATAGAAATTTTGTTTGCTGATGCATTTGAGAAAAACTTGTGTGCTGTCTGCCTGTCTATTTGTCTCTTTCTCACTCTCTCTCTCTCTCACACATACACACTCTTCCATGATTCCAGCATCAACTAATAAAGATATCTACTGCGTTTGTCCCCACCATTTTTCTGTACCTCTATTGGAATCCCACCTACTGTTAGTAACTTTCTATTTGAGAGTGATCTGTTGTGACCAACATGTCTTTTACTTGGCAGATCATCCACTGATATATCAATAATGTGATGTGCCATGTTTTCCAAAGTTTCTTGTTTGACATGTTCTAGTATATTGACCAATTGCTGAAAGTGCTCTACAGTCAAGGTTATTGATAACTTAGTTTACAGTTGAAATCTTAACTGCTTCCTATTTATGAACAAGGAAGATAATTTTTCATACTTTAGATTAGTTAACCCAACCTTTTTTGTACCATGGACCAGTTTTATGCAAGACAAGTTTTCCATGGACAGGGTCTCATGTGCATATTATATACAATTTAATGATTAAATATACAATACCTATATAATGCAGAAACATTCTGCAGGCTGTGATAGTCAATAAAACAGAAATAAGATTTTAAAATTTATTTCTTCTGTATGGCTCAATATCAAATGATCCAGTACTGGTCTGAGGTCCAATACTCCTGCTTTAGATGGCTGACTGACAAAACAGATGCTCAGCTCCAATTTCATGTTTTAATGGTTAGCAATGGGAAGAGCAACTAGTTAAAAGCCATACTTGTTTTAGACAAATTCTATTCATGGTAGAGCATAAGAATATAAAGCATCAAAAGTGTGTAAAAGAGACTGGGAAGGAAACAGGAAAGGAAAATGATATTTTGTTTTTAATATGTTATTCAGAAAGAAGGTAGCAAGTTGGTAAAATTGTTATCATGCCAGACAAAATGTTTAGTGGCATTTTTTCTGGCTTTACATCCTGAGTTCCAATGCCACCAAAGTAGACTTTGCCTTTCATCCTTTCAGGGTCAATAAAATAAATACCAGTTGAGTACGGGGGTGGGGGTGGGGCATGCAATTGACTAGCCACATCCCTGAAATTGCTGGCATTGTGCCAAAATTTGAAATGAATATGTTATTCAGAATGGAAAGCATATTTAAAAAGCTAAAATAGTTTTTAAAAATCTAATCATAATTGAAAAAAATCTTGCAAAGAAATAGTAACTTACTTGAGGGCAGTTCAAAGAACTATAACAATCTCCACTTGTTCCAAAAGGGACATTTTTTCCATTTCGAGTTGTTGCGAAAGTGAAATCATTTACTGGAAAGAAAATATAAACAATATTTATCAATCACTGACAGAAAAATATTTATTTTCAAAGACACAAACAGAAGGGAGTAAAAGAAGGTGGGAGAGCAAGGAGAAAGCCTACATCTGTTCTGTTGAAATAATTTTGTATAAAAAAAGTTGAACATTCATGTACATATCCACAGAAACATCTACACATATGCATGTGTGTGTGTGTGTAATTTTGTGTGCATATGTATGTTTATATACTATACCTATCTACAGTTGTCCCATGACATTATTTAATGTGACTCATTGTTAAACAGGAAGAGCATATGATCAGGGAAACAACTGATGCATTAATTACTTGTTACAGATATTTTTACAGCTGGCTGAAGCACTCTGAACTTTAATTACTGACACTATACAGGGCTGTTGCTCTTAAATACTAAACTCTTAGATAAGTTGATAAGTTTAGCCCCTGGCTGAGCAGAACTATGATTATGGGTGTCCTTTGACCAACTCATCTTTTTACTTATACTACAAGTCATCAATTTAGATTGTCTATCAACAGTTGATGATGACTGCCTATATAAAATGTTTTGAATATTAGAAGTGGATTGATTTCCTTCACTGGTTTCTGCAGTATCAATTTTCAATCTTTTCTTATGCTTAGTCACATCCTTGAATCTCCGCCGGAGCCTACTCTGACTTGACTGACATAAACTTGTTGCGCCACAGTCACATTCTTAACCTTCTGAATGTTGTGCTGGTTTTGCTTGTTCTACATCATCACTAAGCCTTTCCTCTACAAATTGTTCCACTCAGATAAATATAATGGTTTGCCTCTAACAGGTCTTGCCCGCCAATAACAATAAGCATGGGTTCAGCTGATGAAGAACTTCAGGTTTTTTGGTGTTAATTTTCAGGACAATCTTTGTGGCTGCAATGTATAATGCACCCATCAAAGTCTGCACTCTTCTGCACGGGAGATACAGGTGTTCATCTCAGTGAATAACATTTTCTCATGAACATATGTGGTCTTGGTCTTAGCTTTGAGGTATGTCACTTTAAGCTGGTTAGTATCTAAGTATAAACCTTCAATTGAATTATGGAATATCTTCTTAAGTATTGCTGTCAAATAAAGTGAAAATAACATAGCACTAACACACAACTCTTCTCGACTTGCACTGTAACATCAAATGGTGCAGATTTGGAGTCCATCTGCATAACTTGAGTCCTTATGACAGTGTGGAGAAACTCTGTTATAAGAGTGAAATTTCTCAGACACACAAACCTCCTGAGTATTTACTATAGGCATGACCAGTTTATTGTGCTGAATGCCTTTGTGAAATCAATGAAGACTGCAAACAATGCTTGATTCAGATTCATGCATATATTTTGCATTTGTTGGAAGCAAAACATCATTGAGTCACAATATTGCAAAGGTCTTTTTGACTATAGTATGAAGAGAAATCTCTCATTTTATATCATATTTCTTGAATATAAGTGCAATGATAGCATCTTTCTCATGCTGTGGGATATTGCCCATTACCTTTGATTCCAGCAGCAACTGATAAAGACATTTCATGAGTCCGTCACCATTGTTTTTCTGCTTCTGCAGTAATCTCAGAAGCCATTTGTTTGTGATCAACACTTGGCTCATCTACCATTGTTATAGCAACACATTAATGTGTCACATTTTCCAAAGTTTCTAGCTTGACCTGTCCTGGTACATTGACCATTTGCTGGAAGTGTTCCACAAAGCATCTTTACCCTTCAAATATTGCTGACCCACTGGCTGGCTTCTGCTGATTGGTATCTCTCTTCTGAGGCTCAAATACATCATTCAGTTCAGCATGTCACTGAAATCAATAGTGGTTTGCCACTAGTTCGCTTTGTTTTCCTATTACATAAACTTTCTTCTACAGGTGTATCATTGCAGTTTTCCCTCTAAATTTAGTAGAGCATGACTGAGTATTGAAAGCCAGCAGACCTTTCTGGCAAGTTTGTTTGTGTTGCTCTAACAGTGAAGCAAGTGTGATTAGAATAGCCACACATCATGTTGCTTGATTTTTTTAGATACAAGTACACTGTATCTTGTATCTCTTATTCCTGCTTTCAATCAAAGCTTGCTAATTAGAAACTACCAGCACTTTTTTGAAATCATTGCTACATTTGATCATACACATTGTTTATTTCAACAGGATAATTTTTAAGGTCATGAGCCAATAGAGCCTCATTGAAATTAGGTTACTTGCTGGTCCCTCTCTCTCTCTCTCTCACTCACTGGTTATCATGGTATAGATTACTGTATCTAGTGGTAATACAAACTAAATATTTCAAAACCATTATTTTTAATCTCTGCTCAATCTACCATTGGTGGTATGTACATATTAGACACAATGAAGATTTTTTTGTAGTTTAAAAAAAAAAAAAAACTGCATCCAGTAGATATCTCCAGTATTTTATTGAGTGCTGTGTTTTTCACTGCAAGTTATTAAAGCCCTAAGATGCTGCCCAAACGCCCTATGCCTTCTAAGTTTTCTGGCAGTGAACCTAAACATCAGAAAAAGGTTATGATGCTCCATGAGAAGGCACAATTGCTGGATATGTTCCGGGAAGGTAAAAGTTATGCTGCAGTAAGTCACTATTATGTTGTCAACGAAAGCACCATACGCTACATAAAGAAGAATGAGGTGGTGATCAGGACTACCATAGCAGTAATTTTCTGTGAAAGTGCCAAAAAGATAATGATAGTGAGAAATAAGCACTTTGTCAGAATGGAATCTGCCTTGGCATTGTGAATTAGTGACTGCAAAAAGAAAAACAGCCACTTGAGCAGTAACATCATCCACGAGAAGGTGTGGAAATTATACCAGCAGTTTGACAGAGTAGAAGGCACTGAAGAACTGCAACCAAGATCATTGACAGTACCGGAGCCCGAAAATTTTCAAACCACCAAGGGATAGTCTGATCATTTCCAGAAATGGTTTAAAATAAAGTGTTTCCCTGCATGGAAAGACAGCATTAGCTGACAAAAAAGCTGCCGAGAAGTACCTCGAGACCTTCAGGTAGATCATTGAGGACAAGGGATACAAGCCGGAACAGGTTTTCAGTATGGACAAGACTGGCTTGTTCTGGAAGAAGATGCCCTCCAGAACATACATCATGAAGGACAAAGCCAGAGCCTCAGCATTTAAGGCACAGGACAGAGTGATGCTAATTACTTGCAGCAATGCTGCTGGCTTCATGATGAAACCAGGACTAACTACAAGTCCATGAACCCAAGGGCCATCAAAAATAAAAATAAAAACCTGCTGCCTATCCACTGGATGCACAACCCCAAGGCCTGGATTACCAAAAATCTAACTTTGAATTGGTTTCACCAATGCTTCATCCCACAAGCCTAGGAATACCTCCAAAATGTTTGCATGAAATTCAAGGTGTTGCTTGTTATGGATAATGCTGGCGGTCACCTTTTGGAGTTCCTCCCTGCCAATACCACCTACCTCATCCAGCCTATGGATCAAGGCATGATCCATGCCTTCAAGGCACTTACACTTGGAAGTCTCTCCAACACCTTGCAGATACAATGGATTTTAGATGAGAATTTCAAGTTAAAGGAGTACCAGCGTAACTTCATGATCACAATGTGCCTGTCAGTCATCCACGCTGCTCTTAAAGACGTGAAAAAAAGAAACCCTCATCGCATTCTGGAAGAAAGTGTGGCTAGAGTGTGTCCATGACTACGAGGGCTTCTCATCTGAAGATATTCAGCACAAGGTTGTCAATAATGCGGTGAAACTGGCAAAGGTACTTGGTGGCAAAGGTTTTGACGACATCATGCCAGATGAGGTCAATGACCTCATCGATGCCCACTCTGAAACCCTGACAGATGAAGATTTGTTGGAGTTAACGAAATCTGCCAGCGAAGAGCAGGAGGAAGCACCAGATCCAGGAGAGGATGAAGCGGGCCTGGCAATCAAATGTCTGTCCAACCTTTTAAGGACAGCAAATGAATTGCAAGGGAAGGCAGAAGCATGGGATCCCTATATGGTTCTCCAATTTAAAAATGCCAATGATGTTACCATGCAGACATATAAAACTCTCCTCACCACCATGAAGAAACAATGACAGCAACTTCACATCACAATGTTCCTCAAGCCCACCAAGAAAGCCTTGCACGAAGATACAATATCCCCTAAAACACCTGAAGAGGCATCACCTGAAGAGCTTTAAATCTTCATTGCTTTGCAGTCATTACCTTCATTATTTTCATCACCATTGTCTTAAATCAATATTATTCATTATTAGTGAGTAACCGTACATTTTACTTTATTTTTTATTAAATTATCATTAAATGTTTGCTTTCGTTTGGTTTCCTTGTATATCTTCACTTTCCTGTTTTTGTTCCCAACTTTGACCCTCCATAAATCCTAAATTTTATTTTAGAATTTATGGGAGCAACTGTCTTTGAAGACTCATATTGTTGTTGAATGCTTGAAATGAGGAGTAGATAGATAGCCAACAACTGATGAAGGGTCCTTTCTCTGTGTTTCCTTGTCCTGTTTTCCATTTTTTTCTCTTGTTTACATATTTAATATTGTTTGCACAGCTGGTGAGTCGCAACTGACAGAGTACCATGATGATACATATATACACACACACACACATATAAACATATACAGACACACATGAATTTGTATATGAAGAGAAAGAAAGAACTGTTTTGGTTAGATATGGGAAAAAATACTCTCATGACATAGAATTTACTTTTTTAAAGCCAAAGATTCATTCCAACATTGTTTCAAGTTTCTTGCTTTTGTTCACTTAGATTAAAAACAAAAAGCTAAGAGTATTGATGGGACAAAGTAGTGAAGACTAATCTCAGGACCTGAAACCTCATGGCGGGGCTGATAAAAGATTGGAATGAATAGCAATATGCAGTTCTCAAGAAGACCTGCCCATCCCAATAGAACTGAGATTCTGGAAGCACAATGTGCACATATGATCTTGCTTATTAACTATGGGTTGATTAACAGTTCATTCAATATTAACATCTTCACACATAGGCATCCACAAGTAACATTTTCTTTGTTTTACCAGGATTTCCACTCATACACACACACTCATACAAACAAGAGAGAGAATGTTGGGGGAATATCATCAGATTTACAAAAAATAGGTTTGAGGGTGAAATATACTTACATACTACAGTTAATGCTTTTAAACTAATTCGTATTTTTGAAAATGTTGTGTAACCCGCTTTGCTGAAATTTTTTTTATGACAATAGCAATTGTCAATGCGACTACCATTTTGAGGGCAAGTCCATTTCTTTTTCAGTCTAAAAATAAAAACATAAACAAATAAAAACACACGATTAAAGTGAAATATTGTTATTTTTATATCAAGCCATGATTAAAATTAAGAATGATGACAATTTGATATCAACAGGTTTTCTCATCTTATCCCTTTTTGCCCCTTAATTTGACCATTCACCAACCAAATACAAACAAATCTAGACATTAGAAAATTACTATTTGTAAATCTCACAATGAGAGATATTCAGAAACAGTACTTTGGAGTAAAGATTATTTGCCAACATAACGTGGCAGTCCTGGTTTAGGATGAATGTTGCTGTAATTTAGCCCAGGCAACATCGTCTCCAGCTGGCTATACGACACAGTCTGTGTCCTTATATTTTCGAACACGGGAATCTAGCACCCCCACTCAGCTCAAAACAATATCCATGTATCGTGATTTCTGGGTTATTTCTCTTCATCAGTACAGAATAATTGTTTGGCTAGAGGTGGCGCTGCCTCTAGCCGAACAATTATTCTGTGCTGATGAAGGGAAATAACCTGGAAATCGCGATACACCGATTTTGTTTTGAGCTGGTGGGGTGGTGGTGCTAGATTCTCTTGTTTGAAAATATAAGAATACAGATTGTGTCGTATAGCTGGCTAGAGACGATGTCTCCTGGGGCTAAATTACAGCAACATTTGTCCTAAACCAGGATTGCCATGTTATGTTGGCAAATAATCTTTACTCCAAATCTAGAATGTTACTTTTGATACAAAAAAATCCCTACAAAATTACACTAGAAACCTTGAGTACATCAACATATCTTGAAACTATTTGCATTATAAGGTGATAAACTGGAAGAATCGTTAGTGAAAATGCCTTGTTTGTATTTTTCCTGAGTTCAAATTCTGTCCAAGTCACTTTTGCCTTTCATCTCTCTGAGATCAAAAAAATAAAGCATCAAGTTAGCACTGGCATGGACAGTATCAACTAATCTATTTCCCTTAAAATTGCTAACCTCATGCCTAAAGCAGAAGCCATTATGAATGTTATTTAGTTTAATCAAGAAAATAATTTCTCTTTGTTAATATGTGTTTGCTTGGAGTGGAATTTTTTTCCCCAACTGAATCTCCTTTTTATCACCAAACTCTCTTAAGCTTCTCAGTTAGGTAAACATAGGCTGTTATCTACATAATAGCACAATAGATAAAATAGTGACTCACATCCCTATTTTCTATTTATTTATCAATACTCAACCTTTTATCATAAACCAATGAGGAAGCCTCTACACAAGCACTCAATCTACTACAAAGAGCAGTTAAATCTCTCTCAAATCAAACCCTACTATCTTAAGAACATACTGAATAATGTAGTCCTTGCACAATCCGAACAATGATGAGATCATATGTCTGCTCAATCAGGGATCCGGGTTGAAAAACTATAATAAGCTCTAAATATTCATGGTATAAAGCAAATATCAGATAAATCCCCTCACTGGATAAATGACCAGTCAATTGCAAGACATAATCTCAGATAATTTGGTATCTCTCAAAATTAAAACTATGCATGTGTAAGTTCACAATAAGTACCAATGATAAGAACAGTGGGGTCAGCATTTGTCAAATTTGGATTGAGACCATCTCAACCTGCACTCTAGCCACAACTATTATAACTATTATCAGAATTTATAGGTGGATAGAAGTAGGCAAGGTAGTGGAGATACATGTCCAGAGTGTCTCACTGCACTATGCATGATTAACCATTGTGTGTTGTAATGTACTGTATGGTCCTCAGCTAAGCAGGGGCATGGTATATCTAGAAATAAGATCTATAGGTTGCACCTAGTCATTATATCAATGTTTTCATCACTAAACAATTACAGAATTCTACAACTTCTTTCTGACAACAAACTTACCGTTTTTCATAGATTTCTGAGAAGTTTTCTTCAGGAGATTGTAGAGTAATGTATTCAACAGGATTCTTTTTCATTTTATTGCAGTATATCTAGATGTAAAATAAAAGTAATACTATTTAGTAAGAGGATGAAAAATTTACCATGGTATGTTAGATTATTAAAATATCTTGATTATTATAAAAGTTTGTAGTTAATTTTCTCTGTAAAATAAATTAAAGCTAAGTATGGATTTCAGATATCTTAAGGTTTTTGTAAAAAATGGAATGAAATTTTATCCATATATTGAATTTTTAATGTCTTGCTTTCTATTTGATTACTGTTGAAGTTTCTTCAAGGAAACAATATATTTTTTTTTGTGCTTATAATTTTTCATTATTTAAGAAGTGGAGTTTTCAAATAAAAAATTTGCTCAATGTGTCAAATGCAATGATACATTCTTATGTGATGCAAAATAAAATTTAAAAGTTGTGGTGTTATGAGTCAGGCTGTGTTGTGGGGAAGGACCGGAAGTGAGGGAGCATGCATGTCCTGTCAGAAGTGGTCCCACTGGAAGGGCCATGGTGGGCATGCGGGGTCGGCGAGGCACGAGTAGTCAGTTGGCAGTGGACAGCGTATGAAAGCAGACCTATTAGACGGTACGGTGGCAGACAGAGCACGTGGAGATTGTGAGCAACCCCATCCACATAGATAGAGCACATGGATGTTGTGAGTAACCTTTCCAGATAGACAAGTAAGACTACTGTAATTTTCTCTCTGCTTCCGTCTTTTCCTCCTTCACATCATAGATAACTTTTACCTTAACATACTAAAAAATACAGTTTTTGAAAATATTTTTTATTTGCAAGAGATATTGTAGAAATCAAAATATTTTTTGTTACAAGTTATGTGGAAAGTGAAGAATAAAAAGTTAATCTTTAAGTCTAAACCTGAAACTCTATAATTATGACCACACAAATTTAGTCATTAGAAGAAGTCTCAAGTTTTGGGACAAATTTTCACAGAGCATTGCTATATGTTGCATGGCTGTGTGGTAAGAAACTTGCTTCCCAACCACATGGTTCTGGATTCAGTCCCACTGCATGACACCCTGCGCAGGTGTCTTCTACTATAGCTTTGGGCCAACCAAAGCCTTGTTAGTGGATATATGCATATCATCATCATCATCATTTAATGTCCATTGTCCATGCTGGCATGGGTTGGCTGGTTTGACTGAAAACTGGTAAGCTGGGGAGTTGCACCAGGTTCCAATCTGATTTGGCATGGTTTCTACAGCTGGATGCCCTTCCTAATGCCAACCATTCCAGGAGTATATATATATATATATGTGTGTCTGTGTTTGTTCCTCCCCACTGCTTGACAACTGGTGTTGGTGTGTTTACATCCCCACAACTTAGTGGTTTGACAACAGAGACTGACAGAATAAATACTAGGCTTAAAAAGATAATAAGGACTGGGGTTGATACATTCGACTAAGAATTCTTCAAGGCAGTGCCCCAGCATGGCCACAAGCTAATGACTGAAAAAAAAGAAAAAGATTAAAGATAAAAGATCATTGTTTTTTTTTTTTAACATATTGGCACTGACTTTAGCAGAAGCTAAAAGACTCCCAGAAGCTGTGAACTTGACAGAATTAAGAAAAGTTTAAGAGAGAGCTAAGAGATGACTTATGCAAGCAACAAATTGAAATGTTCAAAAACAATTTACCGGGACAAGTTTTCCTCTGATAAGTAGTCGGTAGGTGCTATCTTGCCTAATGGATGTTGAATCTCTTAATTCTTGGCATGAAGAAACAAAACCTAAATATTTAAATGTAGGAGAAAACAACAATTTTAACCAATTAGAATTTGGAAAAAATCATTAGGGAAAAATGTTTGAAAATTTATTAAAAAAGTCACCTTAAATTTTGACACATTTTTACATGGATTACAGAATTATATCTATTTAAAAAAACTTATTTTTTTGTAGTCAGTTTTCAACATTTTATGCATTTGGGAAACATTTCTCCCCCTCAACAGAATGCTAATTTTTGTGAATTGTGTCCATGAAAGGACTTAGGCAAATAAGACATATGTCATAAATTTTCCCATCTCCAACATCTTCTACTCTGTCCATTACAATCATTAGTATCAAGCTGTTTTGCATTTGCATCTTCATAAATGTTAGAAAAACCTGCAAAACTGTGTACTGATATGCATCCTGATACAGTACTGTGGCTACTTACTTAAGGCATACTGAATCTCTTCTAAGAAGTCCAGTGCACTTAAATCTTCCTTATTATACTATTACTATATGCACTTTTAACTATTGACCCAGTGTTTGTTTAATAAGCAGGCATTGTTCTATAGTAATTAAATAAGAGCAAATTGAATATGATATACTAGAGTGGTAACATTAACTCAAGAGAAAGTTTCTTTTGCAAGAGAGTTGAGAAAAGGAGTGAGTATCAAAAGTATTTGCTGATGTTATTGTAATCATTACTGTTGTTGAAATGAAACAACATTATTGTCATGTTCGTAGTCATCCTCTTCTCCATCATCATTAGCAGTTTCATTATTTAAATTTGTAACAGCTACTGTCAATATTTATGCGATAGTATAAATATTGGCAGAATCATTAGTACACTGGGCAAAATGCTTAGCGGCATTTTGTCTGTCTTAACACTTTGAGTTCAAATTCTCCTGAGGTCAACTTTATCTTTCATCCCTTTCATGATCAATAAAATAAGTACCAGTTGAGCACTGGAGTTGATATCATCAACTTATCCACTCTTTCAAAATGGCTGGCGTTGTGCCAAAATTTGAAACTAATATTTATATGACAGTAACAGTGATTTCATTGGCAACTATTCAGCATAAATCCTAAATATAAAGGCAAGTTGAAATACTGATAAAAATTTGTTTATCTTGATTATAGTCTCAATAAATTTAAATTAGATAAGGTGAATTAGAATTAAAATGAAAATTCAATTTACATCTTTTATTGGGACATATTCGTTTTGATACTGGAGCGGTATCTTTACAGTTTGAGGAAGGATATTCTCGGCCAGCTTTATCAATGCAGGTCACTCTCCTGTTAACCTCCTGGATTCCACAAGCGTCAGGACACTATTAAGAAAAATAACACAAAACTAAGTTAACACTGGATAGGTTAGGAAAATAAAGAACATTTGTAATAAGGATGTAAATAGCATTGTAACACTGAGTAAAATTCTCCAAAAAAAAAAAAGGTAGAGAATTTAAAGAATCTTTTATTAACTTTCTAGAACATGTTACATAATGCAAATTGGCCTATACATCTATTTAAGTCGTTAGTAATAGTGTGTTTATAATCAGTGTCTTTGTAGACTTTTAAAAGGTACTCAGTCACTGATAAAATTCCAACTAAGGCGTAGGAGTGGCTGTGTGGTAAGTAGCTTGTTTACCAACCACATGGTTCCAGGTTCAGTCCCACTGCGTGGCACCTTGGGCAAGTGTCCTCTACTATAGCCTCAGGTCGACCAAAACCTTGTTAGTGGATTTGGTAGAATGGAAACTGAAAGAAGCCTGTCGTATATATGTATATATATGTGTGTGTGTGTGTATATGTTTGTGTGTCTGTTTGTCCCCCCAACATCGCTTGACAACCAATGCTGGTGTGTTTACGTCACTGTAACTTAGCGGTTCGGCAAAAGCGACCAATAGAATAAGTACTATGCTTACAAAGAATAAGTCCTGGGGTCGATTTGCTCAACTAAAGGCGGTGCTCCAGCATGGCTACAGTCAAATGACTGAAACAAGTAAAAGAGTAAGGATAAAAACTAATCTAGTAGATCCCACTTTCTCTGAGCACAAAGATATCTTTATATATAAAAGTGAAGTTGTGTGTCTGTCTCCTACGATTTAGATTCCTAACTACTCCCACATTTTGCGATGCAGTTTAACCAAAACCGAGTATCTTATAGTCGTGATTCATATCGAGCCCTTCTGGGTATTAGCGCACGTCTACGATGAGTCTACGATTAAAAAAAAATTTTTTCCATTTTAATGCATTTTTCGCTATTATATAAGGGAAGTAACTCTCTAAAAATGTCTACGATGAGTCAATGATTTAAAAAAAATTTACCATAATTTTTTTTCCATTTTTAATGCATTTTTTTGCTAATTTTTGGCTATAACTCTCTAAAAATGCTTATATAGTTATTTCCCTTACAAACCCGAGCAACACTGGGTGATACTGCTAGTTATATATAAAGACAAAGTGTTTACAGCTGTCTGTACACACAGTGTTAGCAAAAAATATATAGAATATATTCTACTGTACAGAAATGCAATTACTACTGATATCCACCTTTATATTTAATGTAAACAAATTGATACAGTATAATATTAAGTTTAATACTTACTTGCTGCCAAGAAAAAACCTTCCAGAAGAAATATCCATCACAGTCACCATAGTTACAATAACGCTGAGAAGGAGGCTTTTCTGCGTTCTTACATGACTGTGATTCACCAAGTATCCAGTTTTCTTTAGAGAAAGAATTACAAACCACTGATCGTGATTGCCACCCAAGGCCACAGGTTGCTGAACACTGAATGATGGTAGTGGAGGAAAAGGAAAAAGAAAGAAACATTTAAACACATGTGATGAGGTAGACATTTAGTTCTAAAAAAAAGTAGCACTAACTGAATTGTTTTATAATAAAAATGAAAGTAGTGAAAGTAACTATGTACTTAAGACATAGACTTGGTGTATTCTTCAAGAGGGCCATGTTAATATGGTGTTTTGAAACCCTCTAATATAATGCAATACTTTTTAGTTAAAGGTAGTGAGTAAATAAATTAAAAAAAACAAATCAAATTATCTGATCTAATGACATATAATAATTCAGTAAAAGTTGAAAGAGATATCTTTTTAATGGGAATCAGTAAAAGTGCTTTAGGATACAAAATTAATTAGTGGTCAAAGATAGGATCTGTAGAGACTGGGACCAAATATCTTTTGGTACAACATTTTATCCCCATACATTCTGATTTAAAATATTATCAGAATCAATTATATCTTTAGTCCTTCCAGGGTCAATAAAATAAGTAATATTCAAGTAGTGGGTGTGATAAAATGGACCAATCCTCTAAGATTTACGGCCTTTTTGCAATGTAAAAAAAATAAAAATAATGTTTCAAAGTTTTCACATTTACAATTCAATTTCAAAGCTGATGCCCATAACATCCATTTGAATTAAAATGTTTAAAACCACTAAATCATCACCACTGCTTAAACTATGCACCAATGGTCTAAACAGAATGCTGACAACAACTGATAGAAAAAAGAACCTCATTAATCTTCATCACCAACCTCATCTATAGAGACATCTATCCTACATTTTTGCAATCATTTTTGCATGCTTCATCCATCTTACATCAAAATTTTCTGCTTTATTCTCAGTTTCTATGACCAAAAGCTATGCTACTGAGAACCAATCACCTAGTCAAAGCACTTACATCCAATATACATTTAGAAATTGAATGGAAAAAGCAAAAATTACTACAACTCAAATCTGATGTTTTAAATTCATAATTAGTAAAGAAAAAAATAATTAAAACCTACGTCAGTCCAAGGGCCTGTGGTCCATTGTAAAGGACAAGGGAACTCAGCACATCTTCTATGGGTTTTAGGCTTCTTGAATAAACAAAACTTATCCTCAGCTAAAGATTTATTTTCATAATCCATGCAATTTACAGCTCGCTGTTTCTGTCCAAATCCACAGGTTTTAGAACACTGCAAGTAAAAATAAAGCAATAACATTGTGTAACAAAATTCTAATTTTTTTTTGTCTTAGGTCAGTAAGTGTTATTTCCTATTTGCTTCTATCTAGAAATCAAAGGAAATGACTACTATTCCCTTCAAACTTTGCTTTTGTGACAGACCTATTTGAAACAGACCTATTTTCCATTACATTTCAGACAGATTCAGCACTGATTTGCTGAAGAATAAATATCATGATAGCAAATATTCTGCTCAATACCATAGATTTGTTTGTCAATTGCTTAACCTTAATCTCTTGATCATGTCCCTTAGTGGCTAACAATATGTGCATCTCTGATCATGAGCAGGAGTAATGGGGAACATTATACCCATGTGTTGAGAGGGATTCTTTGGGGTTTGAATAAATGTAACAAAAGCAAAATTTGAAGGAAATATTAACCATTTTTCATACTTTGTAGAAGTAAGCAAATAGGAAATAACAGTTGCTACCCAAGGACAAAAATCATGTTACACAGTGTAATCTATTATTCCTAGACTGGTACAGCCTATGATTATTACCATTATTTTATTGTTAGTGTTGAGTATGTCTGATTACTTTGGTTGTCTAACCCTACAGTGAAAAAGAATGGATTAAACACACAAAGTCAGCATGCTACACTTGATATAATTACTTCTATATATTTGTAAATATGTAATAAATTACTTATAAAATGATATAATTTATTGACAAGGCAAAGAAAATGGGACATTAAACAAGTAGCTGAAGATTCACACTGTCTCTGGCACTATTTTGTGTCCATGGCAGGGTCAATTCTAAAATGGCTCAGTCTATCTTGGAGTAAATAGTTGTAGAAACAACTTAGCAAATTTAATCAGTGAATGCAAGGTAAAACTGATGTCATTTCAGTGCTGACTTACTGAGAGTTTCAAATGGTTAGGAAAGTGGAGGGTTCTGCTAGGCTGACTTGCTATAACTTACATGGAGAAAAGAACTTCAAAGATATCCCTGTAACCCAATGGGTTATGTGACTCACCATCATCATATAACATGTAATGTTAAAGAGCCTCTATAATCTCTTCATTTAATGCCCATTTTCTATACTGGTATGGGTTAGACAGTAGGTGGCAAGCTGGAGAGCTACACCAAGCTCCAATTGTCAATCTTAGCTTAGTTTTTACAGTTGGATATCCTTCCTAACATCAACCACTTTATAGAGTGTACTGGGTGCTTTTTAAGTGGCACAAATACATGTGCTTTTTACATGGTGCCAGCACAGGTGCTTTTTTATGTGGCACCAGCACCAGTGGGGTCACAAAGAAGCTTGCAAGACAAAGACCTCTCAGCTGACAGAGGGAGTAGAACTGAGGGAAGTGGACATGCGCTAAGCGAGAAGTTAGAGGATAATGGCAGGACAAAGATAGTAGTCTTACTATTGAGAAGATACTTGGACACTTCAGTAGGACAAAGAAGGAGAGGAAGGACAGAGAGAGAGAGAGAGAGAGAGGAGAGAGAGAGGGAGGGAGAGAGAGAGGGAGGGAGAGAGAGAGAGAGAGAGAGGAGAGAGAGAGAGAGAGAAATAGATGGTATTGGAGATGTATTGAAGTTTACCTACAAGGAGGTGGGTAGTATAAATAGTACAGAGGGGATAGAGGGAGATGTTCCATTCGAATGTGAGTAGAGATGTCTTGAGATGGGGAAGACATGACTGTAACAAGTGATGGTGAGAGAAATTGAAGTGGATGGGGGGGTGTAAGGATGGTAGATAAGTGAGGGCATAGAGAATGTGCAGATAGGCATGTGAGGGGAGGTCAAGTATCATAAAACAATTAACAAGTTGAGTTTGACAGTTCAAGAAACACAGCATTATACTGATTTATCGGTCATGCGTCTTACTTTTTTTTTGTAGAATAAGATAACTAATAGAGATAATTCATAGTGTAATGATGAGAAGTTTAATGGTGAGATAATGTATAATATGAGATAACAACTTACCAGTTTAGTAAGTGATATAACATTTGATTACCATTAAAAAGGATGTCAAATTTATATTTTAAATTGAACTGCTTAAAAAGCTATGCCAATTAATATTATTTGTGAGTCTGTGTGTCTGTATGCATGCAAAGTCCCTTTATGTGTCCAATTCAGAAAAAGGAAATTAAAAAATATAACCTGCTTACCAATGACCACCTCTCTTTTTTCCATATATATTTACAGGGTGCTGGATAGCAACTTTTCGCACTTATAGGTTTCTTTTTCTTGTTACAATATACATCAGGTATTGTTTTATATTTAGATTGTTTGCAAGTAACTTCTCTTGTTCTTGTACCATTACCACATTCAACAGAGCACTAGGAATTGAAGAAAGTAACAACCAGCCATTGTAATTACAAATAGTATATTTTAGTTTCTTCATTTCTACTTGTTATATATTTCTATTTGTTTTACTCTGACACTGCTTTTACTATTATCAGAGACCTCAATAGTCAGCTACTAATGATATACAGTATAGTGTAACAATCTCAGAAAAACAACTTTATATGCAATAATAATATTAGGGGTGTAGCTTATTTACAAGAGATTTTTAAGAATATAACCATTTATTTGTTGATATTAAGAAAACTTTTGATAAACTTTTGATTCATATACTCTTACAGTTTTACATCCATTTGTACAATCAAAATGAATGGAATTGTTTTTTTCACTGGAGTAATTATTTCAACAGCCAGAATCTCTTTCTATGACTGGCTATTCTTAGATTAAGAGAGAGCGAATTAAATTTATTTTGTCCATCAAGCAAATAAGATTTAGCAGAAATATATGCTTTGCCCAAGGTCACAACATGACAGCAGCAGTAAGATATGAATTTATTCTGAATGGTTAGCAGTACAGCATCTTAACCTCACAGTCAATATGCTTTGTGTGTACTGAAGAAAAAATGGAGTTTATGCCATTTCTTTTTGTAACAAAAAAAACAAAACAAAAACAAAATGATTAACTGTCAAGGATTTATTTTAATTGCAAATAAAATACTTACTGGCCTCCAAGGACCTTTGTACCAGTGAGGACATTTCTTTACTCGACACCGTTTACTGGATCGAAGTGGTTTGCCAGGACATTTTGATAAGTCAACTTCAATATTATCTTTATTGATGCATCGAACTTTACGGTATTTGCGAGATTTACCGCAACTAGCCGGACACTAAAAATATTTACAACGTAAAGTTTAATATATCTTGTGCATTTGTGATATATATACATACACATATATATACATACACATGCCCATGCATATATCCTCATCATTTTGCATCCAGTTTTCTATGTGTCCAGAGGTTGGACAGGTCTTTTCCAGCACAGCATCTCACCATTTGTTGTAGGTCTTTGTTGTCTTCACGAGGTTCAGCAATTTGAACCCAGCTTTCATGTTTTATTCAGTCTTCTTCTGCTGCAGGATCCTTGGTTCACTTGGCATTTCTTTACCCAAATGTCATCTCCCCATGCATACAACTTGTCTGTACCAGTGTAGTCTTCTTTCTCTCAGCTCATTTTGGCTTCATCCATCATTCAAACTAACATTACACTTGAAGCAGAGCATGCTCATCTCATATTTCATTCTAGCCTTCACACATTCTCCACATTCAATACCCATGTTTCACTTCCATGTACACTATAATATAATACATGGAAATCAAACATGAGCATTGAATGCAGAAGATATATGTATGTATATGCGTTTGTGTATGTGTGTACATGTGAGTATGTATGCATGCATGCATGTGTGTATCTATGTAGGTTATGAGTGTATATCTTAATAAATATATATGTGTATATGTATTTCTTTGTCCCTGTATTATATAAGTGTCTGTATAACTTGTGAGAGTGTATATGCTTATAAATGTATGTTAGCATAATATATATATGGACAGAAAATCTAAGTCAGTGAGATTTGCTCTGTCAGACTGTTATGAATTTATCATCAACATACAAATGAAACTCAGTGTAGATATAATTATGTTTAGTCTAGTTTGATTCCAGAGTAATTGAACCTAAAATTTCTTTACACTACCTTCAGTCATGCCATTTAATTTCTCTTGTAATAAACATTCTTTGTAACTTTTTCTGTTATTTGAAGAAAAGACAACTCACAATAACACATTCTGAAATAAGCTCTTATAATAATGCAAAGATATAAGAAATACACCTGACCATGATTGTACAATTCAGCCTTATAATCTTCACTGAAACACATATAAGAATGACTTAAGGAAATAATTTCAGGATCTATTCTCCAGTCTTGATTTTTTTCTCTGTATACTCAATTATCTTTGTAACTATGGAAACTAGTAGAGGGAATGTTTGATGAAAATACATGAATTCTCTTCACAGTTTTCTCTTATAGCAAATAAAGATACACATGAAGTTCTAAATACTGGTTACTTGTTGTGCATCTTAATTTATACATAATTGTAATAATACTTTCTACTGAAAGCACAAGGCACCAAATTTGGGGGAAGGGATTAATTCAATTACATTGACGCCAGTGCATAACTGCAACTTATATTTAATCAACCCTGAAAGGATGAAAGGCGAAGTCGACCTTGGTAGAATACATATAATTGAAATAATAACAAGGTTAGTCAGAAGAAATGAAAGAATTGTTTCTAAGTTTATTTATAAAAATACAAGGTACAGAAAATCATCAAATTTTCCATGGAAATGAAATGAAATGGAATTAAATAAAGTGAAAACAAAAACCAGAAATATAATAAAATAAAATATTTATGTCATTACATTTAAGAATTTGTTGAGCACACGAGAATTCTTGTGCCACAGCAAAAGTTAATTTAGCAAAGATCAAAGTCCTAGTAAGTAGGAAAACAGACAAATTACTAATCCCTTCAGGGAGATGGTCCTGCTCAATATGTAGAAAAGGTGTAAGTACAAAGAAGTCTGTGTATGGCAGATGTGCAGGCACAATAAACACTAAGAATGTACAGAAAATAAACTTCCTCAAATGTCCAGGGGTATCCTTAGAAGTAGTAGATAGCTTCTGATACTTAGGTAACTAAGCTAGCAGTGAAGGAGTATGTTCTGAAAGTGTTGTTGCTAGAATGGGCTGGGCAAAGTTCAGTGAGCTACTACCTCTGTTGGTAACAAAGGACATCTCCTTCAGAGTGAAGGGCAGATTGTATGATCCCTGCATATGAACAGCTATGCTACATGGCAGTGAAACATGGACTGTGACTGCAAAGGACTTGCAAAGGCCTGAAAGAAATGTAGCCAACATGTTCCACTGAATAGATAATGTCAGTGTGCATGTACGACAGTGTAAATGATTTAAGAGAATAATTTACTATAAGAGCATCAGATGTGTGCAAGAGAGAAGACTGTGCTGGCATGGTCATGTGATGCATATGGATGAGGACAGTTGTATTAAGTAGTACCAATCTCTAATTGTGGAGGAAATCTGTGGAAGGGGTAGATCCAGGAAGACTTGGAACAAAGTGGTGAGAAATGATCTTCAGATGTTGAACCTCAGAGAGGAGATGACAAAGAACTAAGATCTCTGGTGATCTGCTGTGCTTGAGAAGACACATTGAGCTAAGTAAAATCATGATCATCCATACATACAAGCATGTCCTTTATAGCCATGCCTCTACTCTCACAGACAAATAATCTGTCCTCTGACAAAACACCCCTACAAGCCATCTTCCCAACATCCCTCACATCCCACTATCCATGATTATCACCCACTGCAGGCCTTTCCACTCTCCCTCATGTGCCTATCCACACTCTCTCCATACTCTTACATATCTACTATACACCCGCTCCCACCTACTCTCTCACCATCACTCAAAGAGCCAAGTCTTCTCCATCTTTAAACATCTCCCCTCACACTCTTATGCAACATCCCTCTCTACGCCCTTTATACTACTTATACTCCCACCACTGTTCCCTGTAGATAAACCTAAATACATCTGCAACACCAATTTTCCTGTCTCCCATTCTGTCTCTCTCTCTCTCTCTTTCTCTAACTCTCTCTCCTCTTCCTGTCTGTCCCTGTCCTACTGTAGTAGCTGAGTATTCCCTCTATTATACTCTCACTTCTCACCTGGCTCATAGCCACTTCCCTCAGTTCCATTCCCTCTCTCAGCTGAGAGGTCTCTGCCTTACAAGTTACTTGGTGACCCCACAGCTCCTGTTGAATCATCCAACCTATGCAAGCATGAAAAATGGATGTTAAATGATAATGGTGATGATGATGATGATGATGATGATATGTAAACAAGAATTCTTAAATGTTAGGCAAATTCTTAAATGCAATAATTTAAATATTTTATTCTATTATATTTAAGTTTCTTTTTCACTTCATTTCATTTGATTTCCTTGGAAAATTTGAAGACTTTCTATACCTGTAAATATATAATTAAATTAAGGAATAATTCCTTCATTTCTTATGACTAATATTGTCATATCTTAGGATGGTAATTTTTTCTTTTCTTTTGCCAAATAAACACATATTATATACTCATTCTTCAGTTCAGCTTTATTGTTGTTCTTATTTTCTTTGTCTGAAATCTTTCATCATACATACTGTGACCTCTTCGATGATTTTCCAGCCCTCACGTCTCCTCTTGACTTGGCAGGAGGAGACACATAGGATGGAGAGACACTGAAGAGGTCACAAGATGTGTGATGAAAGATTTCAGAAAAAGAGCACAAAAATATGAACAATATTAAAGCTGAAGTGAAGAACGAGTATACAAGGTGTATGGTTATTTGGCAAAAAAAAAAAAAAATTTTTAAATGACCATCCCAAAATATAACAATATCTGTTTCAACAAGATGGTTTCACATCAGGAATCTTGCAAAACAAAACATAAATGTAACTTCTGACTAATATTCTATCAAAAACGTTTTGTTCTTTTATATATATAAGTGGTAGACTACTAAGCTTGCCCCCTACTGGATTAACCCAGTAAGGATGGTGTGTGGGCTCTTTGCATGATTAAGAAACGTCTGTCAAAGGTGGATGAGTAACTTTCAAGCCAACTGCATCAATATCCTGGGAAAGGGGTGAGAACCACCAGAATTACCAAGATCAATGAAACATCTGAATGTAAGTTATGCCTATATTTAATTCTATACTGGACTACTTAAGCCACAGAAGATCTAAGAGTGAGACAGGTGGAAAGGACTGGTGAAAGGATTCAAGTATCTGAACAATAGAAATAGAATGGAGATAATTGAACTGAGCTTGATACGCACACACACACACACACACATGCATGCACGTACATACACTGTGCATCTTTACTAAAACATACTAATGCAGGGAAGGGTATCAGCTTTAGCTAATTACTTGAGTTAACCAATGATAAAGTTTAATATTGTGTATGCATACAAAATAAGAAATAGATGCATTGCATGCTGAATATCACACAGTAACAAAATTACAAAAATATTGTATATATTATATAACTACATAAAACAATGATATACATTCTATAAAATTATTCAACATTTCTGTGTGTAAATGTAAAAAAGCACCAGCCTCTAACTTCTTTATATAGTTCCAACTTTTGCTTCACAACTGGGGTTGCCCGCTTCTTTAAATTAATCTCTTTTGGAGTCATGATATAAAATACAAAGCAAAAAAATGCCTAATCACTGAATAATCAATGAAGATTGTTGGACCACATGATACTGATTCCCAAAAATGGTAATGAAAGTCAATAAGGACAGTCACTCTCTGAACCTGGCTTAACAGGGTACAGTTTAATGATGGTACTCTGCAGATAATGTATGTACACACAAAGGTGGCGAGCTGGCAGAATTTTTAGTATGTCAGGCGAAATGCTTAGCAGCATTTTGTCTGTCTTTATGTTCTGAGCACAAATTCCGCCGAGGTCGACATTGCCTTTCATCCTTTCAGGGTTGACAAAATAAGCACCAGTTGAGCTCTAGGCTTGATGTAATTGACTTACCCACTCCTTTGAAATTGCTAGCATTGTGCTAAAATTTGAAACTAATATATGTACACACACACAAGTATAACACAAAACACTTATATATATATATATATATATATATATACATACATATGTACATACATAAATACATACATACATACATATATATATATATATATATATATATATATATATATATATACACACACATATATATACATACATATATACATATACATATATATATATATATATATATATATATATATGTTTTATAGGTTTGTGTACTTCAGTACACTAAACATGCTCTGAATAAAGGACTCAATACTGCTTGTAGAGTCAAAATAATATTTATTATCAATGGTGAATTTGAAGTTTCGCCAATATTGGCTTCTCAAAACACTGTAGATTTTCTGTACCATTTCCAGCAGGCATGAAAGGAAGAGTTACAAGGAAGAGGAAATGGGTGTTAGTAACAATATAAAAGAGAAATGTTTCAGTTAAGAATTGAAACTGTGTCTCTAATTAGCTTCACCAGGCATTTATTGTTAATTAACAATACTTATTATTTCCACATCGCGCTGTCTTACAGTCACACTTTCATATAAGCATAGACAATATTTTTTACAGGTCTGCTCCCTACCAACAATCCACAAATACAAGAAGTATTGTATCAACTGTTGTTTACCCACAAAACAAATTTAATCGAGCAGACTTATAATTAATGACCATGACTATCCCATCTTATTCAGATATAATGTTTTCATGACTATATTATGCAACAGTAATATAGTTGGAGAGATTTGGTTGTTATTTTCACCAAGTTATTGCAGCAAGGTTTATAGTCAGTCTCTGCAGAACACTGTAGTCACTTAAAGTTGTGAGTAAAAAGTTATGAGAGAGAAATTCTGTACTGAGTGTTAAAAATTCAAAAACAAAAGGTGAACAGATCAATTTGTTTTCAAGAACAGTAACTGATGTGATGGCAAAACAAAAATAGAATTTAGAAAAATAAATATAATTCTTTTTTTTTTATTTGTGATTACTCACAGGACCCCATGCTCCAACATTCCATACATATACTTCATTGCAAGTTGAAAGGCAGGGCCTTGTTTCAGCAGGTTTTTGGTATAGGTTACAATTTGGGTCTGGCAACATTTGACCATTTGGAAGTTGACACAATACTGTTCTTTTCTGATACGCATTTGAATCACAAGTTACTGGACACTAGAATTTAAAGAAAAAATATTCAGAAGAAACTTTGCTTTAGTTTGAGTATGAAATAAGTTTACTTAGGTCAAATTTTTTTTGTAAAACATACTGACAATAATACAGGTACATACAGTCATCTATATTGAATTAAACCTGGGTCACATGTATGCATATTGATTCTCAAACACATACTTATACACAGGTACATATATGCATACCAATCATATACATGTTAGAAACATTTAAAAGAAAATATAAAATATAACAAAATACTCTTTATTATTAATTCCATTCAGTTCTTTTTATGAAAGAAAGAGCTAGTTATGTTATATAGTAGTTTTCTTCTAATTAACCCTGCTTCTTGAACTTTGTAATTAATCTTGTGCAATTTTATAAATAAAATTATAATGAATAATGTAGAATAAGAGATACATTTCCAATGAATAAAAGTAGAGGTCTGGTTTCAATTTCTTGTAAATGTTACGTAACTTCACTTTCACCTAATGATTCCTTATTTTCTGTCACCTATCAACTTGAATCTTGTGTAAAGTACAAACAAAATCAATATTCACTAAAACAAGATAAGTAAGAATGATCAACAGAGAAGACTATTCATTTAAATAATTTTTTGGTATTTAGTTTTTGTCCTCTTGAGTTAAAGTTAAAAAGCTTACCACAGTTGGATTTGTCATTCATCATTTTACTGATAAAATAAGTACAAATAATATAGTGAATTGAACTCACTGAAGAAATTTTCATCATCATCATCATTGTTTAATGTCCGTTTTCCATGCTAGCACGGGTTGAACGGTTTGACTGGGGTCTGGGAAGCCAAGAGGCTGCACCAGGCTCCAGTCTGATCAGATAGTGTTTCTATAGCTGGATGCCCTTCCTAACGCCAACCACTCTGTGTGTGTAGTGGGTGCTTTTTATGTGCCACCGTCACAGGTGCCAGGGGAGGCTGGCAGCGGACATGATCGATTGGTGCTTTTTACGTGCCACCGGCACAGAAGACAGTCAAGGCGGCATCGGCAACGGCCACATTCGGATGACCTTCTGTACAATGTCTTTTATTCTTTCATCTGTTTCAGTGACTGGCTTGTAGCTGTGCTGGAGCACCACTTTGAAAAGGCTTCATTGAAAAATTGGCTCCAGTAATTAGTTTTGTAAGTCTGGTATTTATTCTATTGGTTTGTCTTGTGAAACTACAAAATTACAGGTATACAAACCAACTGATACTGATTGTCAAGTGGGATGGATGGGAGAAGACACACACACACACACTGGCTATTCACATAGTTTCTCTCTATCAAATTCACAAACAAGAACAAGGTACTGGTAGCCCCAGTGTTGCAGTGGAATACACTTCCTCAAGGTGCCATGGAATGGGACTGAACCTGAAACCTCATAATTGTGAAGTGAACTTCTTACCACTATCCTCACTATAAATAGGACAATACGAGCAAAGCTGTTAGAAATATAAAACCGAAAAAAAGTTACCTCATTCCAGTCTCCATATGTCCATCCAGGACAATAGCCACTGTTGCAAGGTTTCCTCTCAATGGGTCTCCGTAAAATATTACAACGGCTTTGGTCTTCAAAGTTACAGGCAACTCTTCTACGCTGCCAACCTGAACCACAGGTACTGGAGCACTAAAATAGAAATTTGAAAGCATACAGATGTAGAGTTAATGGATGGCTAGGTGGAGAGAAAAAAGAGAGAGCGGGAGAGAGAGAGAGCCTTCACATACAGTACTTTTATTATTTTAACAACCCCAGAGAGATGAAAAACCAAGTTAACTGTAGTGAGACTTGAACAATGAATGTAAAGAACAAATACGGTAAGGCAGTTTTCTAGGCACCAGAGAACTGGCTTCTCAAAATGTATCTAAAGTCAGTTAATGCTCCTACCAGTTAAGAATAAAAGAATGGCAAATACTCATCCTGAACACAAAAGCAATAGTCATTTGCAAGGCTTATAAATAGTATAGAAAAAGGGAGTGTTAGCCTGTACAATGGTCCATTGTCCAGAGAGTCTAAGAAGAGCCTTGGATTTTGAGATGATTCCCCCCACCCGCACACACCCATCTTCTCTGAAACCAAAAAGTAGTCTTGTTATGCTATTTCTCTTGGAAGCCTTGGTCATTTATCTTTTGCGATCGTATGTATTCATACATAAATGATTTCATTTACATCTGGAGTTGCAGCATTTAAGTATTTTCCTTTGGGCATTAGCAATATAAATAAATAGAAAAAGCTACTCGATTTCGCAATGTTACAAAGTCTATAGTTTGCACCTATACAAGCAGCTAATCCAGGGAAATCAGAGTTACTTCCCTTGAACTATATTTTTCAAATAATGCCGACATCTATTAAACCGAAAGCTTTGCATTGAGTTGACAATGGACGGATAAGATACCAAAGAAAATGGATTCTAGGAAATTGTATCTTAGAAGCACAGATCAATAGATGGAATTATAAATTCCGGGAACAACAAAAGTTAGGACCAAAACTATTTAGTTGACTAAGGTTTATTTTAAATCATAAGACAAATGGTAAAACATTACATGTAATATAAACAAGACTCTTTTGAAAAGGAGCAAGTTGTGAGAATCATAGAAACAATACTAACCCCACTCCATTTGCCAACTCTCCAATGAGATGAGTTGCTAGAATCACTTGATGGAAGTTCACACTCCCGTTGTCGGCATGCTTGAACTGCAACTGGTTTCCAGTTTTTGAAACATTTAAATTCCTCAACTTGATGATCAAGATGTATACAAGCAACTATACGAGTTTGTACTCCTTCTCCACAGCTAACAGTACACTGGAAGATAGAAGTAGTACAATGTCATGTATTGTGTTTCAATGACAAGAATAACTATTATATAAAAAAATCATAAACAGAAAATATGTTAAATGATAGAATTTGAGAGTGCAACAACCAAATAAATTTGGAATAATCTATTTTGATTTAATAATAATAAAATACAACTGCAGGAATATGTCAAGTCATAAACTTAACTTAAGTTCCATATTTAGTAAGAGATTAATCTCCTTGGATTGGATACTGCTTACATTCCTAGAAGTAAGACACTAGTATAACCTCTTGTTATATAAATTAAGGTAGTTATAATTACCTAGAGATGCAATAAAAAAAGAAAAAGAAAAAAGTGCAGTTAATTTGAATCTTCCAAAATTGGTTTTCCAAACCTCATCCACCAAGCCATTTCAAACTAACATCTTAGATGGAAATTTTTCAATATGACATTGTATTTATTTGTAGTCACTCATTCTTTCTCCTCTACATCCTCTTCCCCTCACACACATATTATATTGTACAATACGATGCTATACATTATCCAGAGAGAAAGCAGTGCCCATAATCCTTTACAGGGCCAGTAAAATGGGTAGGAGGGAGGAAAGTAACCTCAAACTGGAATCCTGGCCTGAACGTTTGCAATAGAATTAACTCTGCTAAAAGCATTCAAAGGGCTAGGTGGTGGTATTGAACCAGTGGATGCATTAATCAATCACCTGTGTAGGCCATGGTAGGACTTGAACACAGAATGTAAAGATCCAAAAGATATACTATAAGATGTCTGTCTGATATTCTTAGTTTCATCAATCCATTGCTCTAGATTGGTACCTTTTATTGGCTGAGAAAGGATAAAAGGTAGATTTGATACCAGAGGCAAGAGAGTTTTAATGAATCTGCCAAATAGATTATATAAGTTTATCTTAGCTATTTTATTGCATTTCCTACTTATGTATTGTTCAGATTATTTTATTTTAGAGTTTGTTTTTCTTTGTTTTTAAATTACTAAATCCTGTATTAACCCTTTTGTTACTGTATGTATTGTGAGATGCTCTGTGCATCTTCCAATTACTTAAAATATAATAAAGAATTTAATAAAATAACTTGGTTATCATGAAGCTAGTTTTCGGAACATAAATTGTGACTAAAGTTTGGTGGAAGATTTTAATTCAAAACTTATGAAAACAAGAGATTTGTACTACAGAGCCAGAGCCGGTTTCAGCCAGGTTGGTAACGAAAGGGTTAAGTTATGAATGTGCAACACCACTGTATTGCAATTTTGAATATTTGATACATTTGATCTACAGATCGCTTTAACCTTATATTGTAAAAAAAATTCCCATTTCAAGATACCATTTTCATCTACTTAGTCTGTACAGTTATTTAACTTAATTTCAATTTACGACCAATTTTAACACATCATATGAGAAATTGCAAAATAGAAAAGATGATCAAAATATCTCAACAAACCTTTCCCCACTGTCCAGTTTGCCATTGACCACAAGGTTTAGATAAACATCTTTCAACTGTGGTAGGTTTTGTGAGATGGCCACACTCGGCATCTTCTCTGGTGTTTCCTTGATCATCAGTACAACTGACATATCTTTGTCGATCACCTTCATCACCACACTGGGCAGAACACTGAAATTTACAGGTTTAGTTATTTAACCTCAGAAACAAAACTTATAAATACATTTTCAAACAAGTATGTTTGCACAAATTTAAATGCACACAGACAACCAGGATATGATTATTTTAATATAACACAGTTAAAGAATCTTTATTCAATATTAAATATCCTTTATTAATTTATTGTTAAATGGTCTGAGACAAATGGAAAAAGCAAAAAATGAAAGCAGGCATTGTATGTCTAAGAATACATATTTCTTTACTACCCACAGAGAAGACAAACAAGGACAGACAAACGGATTAAGTTAATTACATCGACCCCAGTGCGTAACTGATACTTAATTTATTGACCCCGAAAGGATGAAAGGCAAAGTTGACCTTGGCGGAATTTGAACTCAGAACGTAACGGCAGACGAAATATGGCTACGCATTTCGCCCGGTGTGCTAACGTTTCTGCCAGCTCACCACCTTAATGTCTAAGAATACAATATCTTCTTTTAAGTTGGCAGGGTATGTTATGAATGAGATTTGGGTGCTATTTCTTGCAGGTTGAGTAACTTCACAGTGGTTTCCGCATTGGGTGGCTACCATAAACAGAGGCCTAATCAGATACATTATTTCATCAATATCAGTGAGCAGGAAATATGTCTCTGATGTGATACTTATTTCATGTTCTAAAAATGACTACCATTTTGCAAATGGGAATAAATGAATATAGATTACCTCTGTCCAACTACCATATCTCCACTTTAATGTAGATTCTTGTTTAATGCTGCTTCTAGGGGGAATTGTAGTTGGTGCTCGACACTCTGTTATTCTACACTGTTGCATAGTAACTGGTTTCTGGTGAACAGGACACAGTTCATCTTGTACTAATATATGGTTTACTGTATGGCATTGCACAGCTCTCTTTTTCCAGCTAATGCCACAAGTCTTTGGACACTGAAAATAAACAAAATTAATGTGTAGAGGACAATTATATTGTTATTAAAGAAATATACACACAACTGCATTATTGTTATGTTGCAATACTACACAGTGGCTGTGTGAGCTAAGAAATCCTCATCGCCACTGTTATGTCGCACGTTCGGATGCCTTCTACTCAACTCGACTCTCTACTTCGACTGTTACTCTGCTACTAGTCTGATGTCTAGACTTCTCCCTCTATATCTACGTATTGGGCTAGCCTACTTCATTGTCTGGGGGCGTCCACACAACAATTACATAATGCAAGGAACAGAGACTGTGTAGGCCCTATCTGACAGGATAAATTGATGTAATTGATGTTCAGCTTGAACTTCTGTTACTGGATTATCTGTAGAGAAAACATGGGCTGAAAGAGCCATGGACACAACCTCTTCTTCAAAACCAAACTATTAAGAAAAATGGATTCAGAATTTGAAAATATATTGTTTAAGTGACATACTGATTGTGTGAACATTGCTTCCATCTTTAAAGGTATTTAAACAGGAAATTACTAAAACATGTAAAGCTGTAGAAAACAAATTTTCAATATTCTGGTTTTAACAAACCCTTATCTTAAACTAAAAAATTTGAAACGAACAATATGCTGTAAATAATACCAAAACTGTTATGATGTACATAGATACACAGCATGAATATGTGGGCTGTGATATTCAAATGCAATGAAGTGTTGGCAATTGATGTGCATATGTTCTTTAGTATTGCATTACTGCCCAGCTGTATTTTAATTTTTCAGGATATGATTAGGTATCATTAAAGCTGAAGTATAGAATAATTAATTTTTCTTCAACTTTACATCATTAAGTGGCTTTTATTCCTCTTCAATTTGTATACTGAAATGACATTGCTTCAAATAAATCACCAGATTACACTGACTTTGCCAAGATATTTGATGTTTCTGGTTGGCCTAATTTTTTCACGCTGAGAGTTGCTGAAGCATGGAACAAACTGCCGGCATCAGTTGTTAGTTGTTGGAGCACTGCAGCCTTCAAAACTTCCATGCTTTCTGAGATTCGCCAACACTACACCTGACTTTCTCCCCTCCATACACACACAAGCATGTATCTGACTCATACATTGTTCGCTTTCCAGACATTTGTACATTACTGCATGTACTTTATACGCACTTTCTGACAAGTTGTGGTGTGCCTGAGCACAGTATACAATAATTTCATTATTATTATTATTATTATTATTATTATGAATCTGAAATTCATCATTGACACTGGATTTTAACTTAGAAAAGGCATATGATACGTTTTGAAAAAAAATTTTCAAAAATAAACTTGAGAATTATATAACTTTTATTATAGAATATTTACCTCACTCCATGGACCATACGACCATACTGGGCACTCAGTTTGGTTACATTCAATGAAAGACTTTGGTCGATGAGCATTATGGCAAAATTCATCAGGGATCTTCTGGTCAACATCATTCTGACACCAGACATCTCTGTGCTTTTTGGCTAAACCACATGTTGCTGTACACTAAAGAATAGCAAAGAATTAAGTCAGAATCATTTTAGAAATTAAATATTTATCAAATACATTTTCACCAAACACATTTACCAGTTTTTATCATTTTGTGAGAGCATATTAAAATACAATAAATATATTTTAGAAGTGAACTAAACAATTCATAAGCAGTTAGAGTATTTAACATCACTTATCTGGAAGTTTATGAATTTAAGCCTTAATCTAAGAAATATTGGCATTTCATTTACCTGATTCAACAATTTATATATATATCAAAAAATTCAAAAACTATCCAACTCAAGCAAGGATAGAAAATGTATAATATAAAAGCATTAAAAGCACATAAATGTTGAGAGTAGTGGATGAGAGAATGCTTCAGATAAAGAAGTATTAAAAAATTTTCATAAAAATTGTGTAAATAAGAAACCAAAACAAAACTATATTTAATAAATCTCTGAGTGAGGTATAAACAGTAGCTGCATGACATCGTGAAGTATATTTGCCACTTAAATGTGGCTAACCTCTAAGGGTGGATGCTACTGTAGCTTGTAGCCCCAGGAGGACACCTCCTCCAGCTGGCTTTTGACACACTTTCTGTGCCCTCTCAGTATTTGTAAAGGGAAGCCATCCTTCCCGTCTTCAACCTATGATACACACAGACTCGAGTTTCTGAGTATTGACCCGTCATCAGCATGTGACAATCAACGGTTGTCGATGAAAAGTAGGCTTCCCTTTGCAAATATATATCCTTTTTCCAGTGACGTAAAGTTACTGCCTTGAATCGAACTAGGAATCTTGGGGTTAGTAGCCCGCACTCTTAACCACTACACCATACGCCAGTGTAAGATCTATAGTGTTCAGGATCTGTCCTTTTTACCTCAAGGTACAGCTTGGTGTCATCTGCATATTTCAGCACTGTGGCATTCTTTAAGTCGGCATCTATGCCATTAATGTATGCAACAAACAAAAGGGGACCAAGAACAGATCTCTGTGGTACACCAGATGACATCTCATAAGGGTGAAGAATGCTGTTCTAGAACCATGACTATCTCTTTTTGGCTGAGAATGAAGGACTCCAACTACTTAAAAAAGATCATCTTTCACACCCGTTGCAGAGAGTTTTACCATAAGTCTTTTGTGTGGCACAGAATTAAAAGCTTTAGCAATATCAAGGTAAACAACATCCATCCATGAGCAGCCATCAGTGACCCATGTGATGTCTTCAAGAAACTCAATAAGTTGATCATAGCAGCTGGAGTTGGGGATAAATCCAAACTGCGAGGATAAGGCTGTGAGTTTCTCTGACACAGGATTCCATCAGTTTAGCAATGCAAAGAGAGGAAAAAAAAAGGAAAAAATAAGAAAGAAAATAAATTTGAGTAAGGGAGATAACTTACGCCACTCCAATCTCCAAATGTCCAGCTTGCACATCGGTGGTCGTTACAAATTTGTTGGGATATTTTATTTTGAATATTACATTCTGTATCAGGAAGTCGTTTGTTTCGGTCATCCAAGCAATAAGACCGCCTTGTTTGAATTCCAGTACCACAACTTTTACTGCACTAAAAACCAAAAAAAAAAAAACAATACTGTATATAAACAAGATTTTTGACATTGTTTACATACATTACTTGGATGTTTTTCAACATGCAACAACAAAACTAGTGCAGCACTAGACAATGTACATAAAAGAAGAAGCATTTCATTTCAGATTTCATTTTATTTATACTTCAGTATTTATATAATTTTTTTTTTACTAGAAATGGGAGTTAAGTTTTTACCATCTGTTCCTGATATGTCCTGACAAATGGTTTTCCCTCATCGTAGAGATTCCATACTTATACACAAACACGCATAAAAATACACACAACACGATATTTTGCAAACTAGAAATCTTTTGTTTTGTATTTTCATGAGAAAAATAAAATTGCCTCTTCCTGTCAGATTACACAATTGCAATGTGTGTTGATCCATACTTTATCAATTCTTGTCTTTGGGTGGCAACTGATATTTCGTATTTGCTTACTCTTAGAAAGCATGAAAAATGGCTAATATTTCTGACAAACTTTGCTTTTGTTACATTTATTCAAGCCCCAAAAAATCCTTCTCAACACATGGCTACGATACTCCTCCACTAGTCCTGCTTATGATCAGAGATGCCACGAAGGGACATCTTCAAGTGGTTATGGTCAATCAACTGACAAATAAATCTGTGGTATTGAGCAGAATATTTGCTATGACGATATTTCTGCTTGAGCAACTCTGAAATGTAATGGAAAATAGGTCGGTTTCAAAACATTGATGTCCAAGTCACAAAAGTGAAGTCTGAAGGGAATAGTAGTCATTTCTTTTCATTTCTAGATAGAAGCAAATAGGAAATAACACCTACTGACCAAAGACAAAAAAAAAAATGGTACACAGTGCTATGGGTATGTTGTAGGGTTTGGTTTTATTCCTCACACCTCCATCCATTCAAAATCCCATTATTATTCTTTTGCAGTTATCAACTTGCAAATCTTCAAAAGGAACATTTGCAAGATTAGCTGTGATGACCTTACTAGTCTTAGAGGATTTGAAAAGGCCAAGAGCACAGTTGAAAAAAAAATTGTTTCTCTCAATCAAATTCTAATCATAGGGTACTGGTCCATCTAAGACTATGATGATATACAGTAGAACTGAACCCAAGAACCATTAGTTGCAAAGCAAACTTCTTAACTTTACAGCCATGATGGTACAGTTTGATGGAATAGTGCTAAGCTTCTACTGTGACTTACCACAGACCAATTATCATATCCCCAATGTGTTTGCAGACATTTCCCTTCACATGGTACGATTTCATTATGAGTTTTCGGAAGATGGTTGCAATACTTTTCATCAGTTATTTCATAACTTGTAGCAGAAGTCTTTACACAGCGAACTTTTTGCTTTTGACGTCCAGGTCCACATCTTGCAGAACACCGTTCTTTGTATATCACCTTCCAGCTACAAAAAAATAAATGGACATTAACACCTGTTTAAAAGATGTGTTTGTACTATCTGTACACAGAGAAGTATTAATGTTCAGAACAAAATCATAAAAACTTATACAAAACACCAAAAATTTCGAACTGAGCAACAGTGTTGTGAGTAGTACTTATCTGAAAAACCTATGAAAGATGAAAGGCAAATTGACCTTGGTTGGATTTGAATTCAGAATGTAGGGTGGGTACTGACTGTTATATAATCATCACAACAAACATGAACAATCAACGTCGCCCATTGTCTCCCTTGATAAAAGGACTTTCACTTTGTTTCCCGCCAAAACAATTAACTTGTACAACAATGGCAGTCGAATAAAGTATCTCGTATCGTTAACACGTTGTTTCAGTCTCTCTCATTTTCTTAATCTTTCATACTAAATACTCACTACTTCCTTTAATACTCAATACATTATATATATATAACAACAACACTGACCACATAAAGTAGGTATTTTATTGTATCATTATTCATAATAAATTAAATAAACATAGAAAGTTCAGTTATTCATGCTGTTTTTCTGAAATGAAATGGTTCCAACTCTGGAATTAATACTGGTCCAAGAACTCATTTTTTCCCCCTCGTCTAGTAAAACAACTCAAAATTCCAAAGTTAATTCTTTATTCTCTACATTAATATCAATGAGTGTTAGTTCAATATGAACCGTCACTAATGAACAAATCACATTTTTTCAATATTTTATTTTTCTCTAGGACAAATCTGTCTGGCATACACTCTATATTTTATCTTTGCCTCAAAAGATAGTGTTTGTGTGTATGTAGAACCCATTGATCTATTACCTAAAGTTTAGCACTAAATAACTATAATTTCTCTGGATCAAAGTCTCTCTTCTACTTTCATCTAAGTTCATCTATCACAACAGAATGGTAATCCAAGCATCAACCTCTTTCTCAGCTCCTAAACTAGCCATCAGTGTTTTTTCATGTACTGTATTATATGACTACTGATTAATTAAAGGAACATGCCTTAATTTCTCTTACCATACAACACCTTCAGTCCTCTATTACTCAAAGCCATTTACTTGGTTGGAACTTTACTAGTTTTATGCATTCAACTTCTGGCAGCAACTGCGTTCCACATCTCTGAGGTGACTAAGCAAGTGACTGAAGCCAAGTCTCCTAGATATGTCCCTTTAAAACCTTCTCACAACCAAATCTCACTGCTTAACACAGCCAAGTGATTCATTTGTTGTTGTACAGATGAAGAATTTTATCTAGAACATTAGGAGAGAGTCACTCTTTACGACTAACTGGAATAAATTTACTCAACAATGCCTTCAAGACAACTTTCAGAAAAGTAAACACCTTTGTACCTTGCATATCTTGCAATCTATCTCTCATCTCAACAAAATTACATGTATTTCTAGAAAACCAATCTTTTGTTCTATGTCCTTAATCTAAAGGCTTTGTTGTGCATTTGAATTGGTTGTTTCTTATGCTTGAGAAATTAGTTAAGAATTATATAGTTGCACATAACATCAGAAAAGCATTTGATTGTATCTGGTATGCATAAGCTGCCTCCCCAAGGGGTTCTTTTTTTTTAAATCTATGATTGGGAATATCCAATCAGACTGCATTGATGAGACTCTCATAGTTGCATACCTTATTAAATCAAGTGTATCCCAAGATTTTCTTTTCTTCTTCTATATCAACAGCATGTTTGCTGTCCCTCTAACAAAGCTCACTCCTATGCAAATAATACCACACACAAACACACACATTTATATGTAATGCATAGATATACATACATGCAACCACATCCATGCATACACATATACATACGCCTGGACTATAACTTTGGATTAAACAGTTACTTATAGATACATAACTAACTGATTCTCCAACAATTTTCACAAGCTGGGCTTCACAAAGCCAAAAAGATGGATAGCTAGCAAACTACAAGCTGATAAAGGTATTAAAAATATATAAAACATTCTCAAAATTTAGCATGCAATAAGTGCATTACAGACATGTAGATTTGCACATGCAATGATATAAATGCTTGCAAAATGCACACATATATATGCATACCCATACATATATAAATATATGTAATCACAAATGTATTTATGTTAATAATGATTATATATATATATATTTACTAGCACTATGACCTGGCAACGCCGGGTCATAGTGCTAGTGCATGCATATACAGCTGTGTGTGTGTGCACATACACGCGAGTACTGTCCAAATCTCCGACCAATCACATACAGCTAGCTGGCATTCAATTGGCGTATCAAGTTTTGGGCATTTTGATTGGGTTTTGGATAGAAAATTCACAAAAAGTCACTTCTATTGATTTTTTAATGGCTTTACGGGGTGACTGGGGAAATGTAAAGATATGCACGACCACCCTTGGACGGTTTTGAATGACCATAGAAAGTGCGAGCCCTCTAACTGAAAAATTGTGGATTTGTATAAAGGATACACACACACAGACATTTTGCCGTTTATATATATAGAGATATATATATAAATGTAAGCTCCACGGATTGAGGTGTAGGAAGAAAGTTAGCTTCAAGCAATCTGTAGTAAATATGAAAAAACAACTTTCAGGGACAATAGTCGTTTATAGAGACGGAAGGTTGTGGATTTTTATGTATCAAAGAATGATAAACTGGAAAAAGTTCTTTTTATATTTCACAGTAGGCGACCAGGATTGCCAGGTGTATGAATAAGAATACAAGAGTTATGGAATGGAATAAGGAAAGATCCAGGCTTCATATGTTTCATAGCGAGCGGAACTGCAGAAGTGGTAATGAACTTATTGTATATAGTGCTCTGGTGTACTACAGTATACATGTGTGTGTGAGTGTTTTGTGTGTGTGTGTATGAACGCAAATGAAGCTTTACAATCCCCAGGAAAGATGAGCTGATTCGTGATGTCCTCCTCCCACCTCCACTTTCCAGTTAAAAACCACAGTAGAGTCCGTTCAAATGGACAGCCATGTTAAAGTGGCTAAAAATACTACTTGTCAGTACAACTACTGAGTTGATCTCTTAGAAAAATTTTAGAAATGACTAAGATATTTTAGTAAATTCTTTATTATTTTCAAAATTAGCTGAAACAAAGTAGTTTTATTTCAACAGAAATATGGTAACAAAAGGGTTAAACAGACTAATAACATTGAAAACTGATTAAATATTTTTTAAAAAAGAATGATAACTAAATTATTTGAATTGTTTTATTCTTTTACTTGTTTCAGTCATCTGACTGTGGCCATTGTTGATAGTAATTCAGAATGCTTACAGCAGCCATATTCCTACTGCTCTATGTCATGCTGGTGAGACCCATATTGGAGTACGGGATTCAAGCCTCTTCTCCTTATCTCCTCAAAGACATACAGCATCTCGAAAGAGTCCAGAAGCTGGCTACTCGCATGGTTCTTGGTCTCAAGCATTTGTCTTATGAAGAAAGGCTGAAGACGCTCGACCTTTATTCTCTAGAAAAACGCCGCCGCCATGGTGATCTCATTCTTGCTCACAACATCACAAGCGGAAACCTCTCGAAAGAGCTGTTCTTCACTCCTGCTCCAGAGCGTCGGCTGCGGGGTCACTCCGAAAAGCTCTATCTGCGACGATTTCATCTCAGTCGAAGGAGAGGGGCTTTCTCCGTCCAGGTTGTGGATCCGTGGAATAAGCTGCCAGACGAGATAGTGAAGATGCCAACGACCACTCGGTTCAAAGTCTCCTTTGACCACAAATGGCCTGAACTCTTTGCATGAACACCACCCTGTACATAACTCCATGTCCCCCTACATGGCCTTGCTTCTTGCTTTTTGAGCCAAATAATTAACTAACTAACTAACTAACTAACTGCAGGATCAAAATTTCATACCTTACTAGTTATTGTGCAGTGCCTTAACAAAGGCATCTAACTTTGTTTACTCCTAGTGAGTAGTAAGAAACCCAGCTGTAAAAACAATTAATCTAACAAATAAATCAACTAGCTCATGCAAAACAGTAAAAATAGAAAAAAAAAAAATCCTAGTGTTTTTTATTTATACTTACCTTAAAAATGAAAAGAAGAACCCACACATGCATTAAATATTAATTCAAACATGCCAATGACTCAGGAACGTGCTTACTACTGTTGAAAATGCTGTTAACAAGAAGAAAACAAATTAAAAGGAAAATTAAAGTAAATACCAGTGAAAAAGTAAAAGCTGTGAGTTCCCTTTGATATTTAGTTAGAATATTGGTTTCAAATTTTGGTACAAGGCCAGAATTTCGGTGGAGGGAGCAAGTCAATTACATTGGTCCCAATGCTTAATGGGTACTTATTTTATCAACACCAAAAGGATCAAAGGTAAAGTCAACCTTGGTGAAATTTGAACTCAGAACATAAAGACAGATAAAATGCTGCTAAGCATTTTGACCGGCTTGCTAATAATTCTGCCAGCTCACTGCCTTATATTTAGTTAAAATATTAGAAATGTGAAAAGTATCAGTCTACCACAGACAATGCTTGGCGTATTCTCTTCTCAGATTTTAGCCTATCACATTAACTTCTTTGTATGTACTGATATATAAATTTTCTTACATGTTTTCATGTACTTGATTCCTAAAAGTTCTTTAAAATAATTCTTGTACTGGTTCCATTCAGTGAACTGTAGCCATACTTGATTAACACAACCTTCTGGGACACATGTAATTAAATTGCCACCCATACTTGACAGGCACTTATTTCATTGACAATATTCCCACCATTCAAGGAAAAATGAAAGGCTATATCAATTCAAGAAAGAAATTTAGGTGCCTTTTGATATACTCCTCAAAGCAGATGCTTTGAATATCATTTATTTTATGTTATTTTTTCGATGATCAGTTATAGACTACCATCTTTTTTATTGGCTCTATTGATGTGGACAATACATGTATACTATGCATGTTGACTATGCACATAAATAGTGCTTAAAAATGCTGTTGAAAACCATTTCAGCTGTGATTACCCAGTGTTAAGAGAATTCCAACTCTGACCATCTCATCTTTTTTTCAGGCACATATATGTATCAACCAAATGGTTTTGTGTTAAACACCTGTGTAACACATTGGACAAGTGTCTTCTACTATAACCCTAGACTGACTAAAGCTTTGTGAGTAGATGGAAACTGAAAGAAGACTGCCATATGTGTGTGTGTGTGTATGTATGTGTGTGTGTGCATGCATGCATGTGTATTTGTTTCCTTGTTTTAATGGTTGTAGATGAGTATCATCATCATACAAGCAATGTCACATGCTGCCAATCTTCTGTGATAACATGTCTGGTCAAGGGAAATTTATTACCTTGCTTGGAAACAGGAAGAACTTCTAACTGTAATACATACACAAAAGCTGGTGGAATTATTAGAGCATCAGAAAAAAATCCTTTGTGGTATTTGGTGTGGATCTTTACATTTTGAGTTCTAATCTGGCCAAGGTGAACTGTGCCTTTAATTCTTGCAGAGTTGATAATTAAAGCACCAGTCCTGTACTGAAGTTGATTCTTCTCTTTTTTTCTCTCTATTTCTTTTAGTCTATCTGTCTATCTACTTGTCTCCCTTTCTGGAAGAAACTGACTGTGTTCAGTCTTTGAAGGGGATCAGCTCCACCTGGTCTAAAAACGCTTAAGAATACTTCAGAACTTGAGGCATAGTGTCACACACACACGCACACGCACACGCGTGCGCACACACACACGCACGCGCGCACACACACACATGTTCCACTTCACTTATATACGTCCCCTTGTAATTTGACTATACTCCCACCCCCATCATATCGTTACAATCTTCTCTCTCTCTCTCTCTCCAACTGAGGCAGCCATGTATCTCCTCTACTGCAAGATACTTATTTCTGTACCTCTATTCATACACCAACCTTTCATCACCCAACACAAAGCCATCTTCCACAATACGAGCTCACCTCAGTTGAAGGTGTCTTGTTTTGCAAGTTATTAGGTGACCTCACTGCTGCTGGTGCCAAGTAAAACAAGTAGCCAGTATGTTCTGTAAAGTGGTTGACATTAGAAAGGCATCCAACCATAGAAACAATGCCAAAGCAGACAGCAGAGCTTAGCAAAGTCGTCTGACTTATCAGCTCCTGTCAAACCATCCAACTCATACTAGAATGAAAAGAGGATGTTAAATAATATGTTCAGATGTGTCTGTTTTCCAGTCATTTAGTTTTATTTCGTTTGATATGTTTACAAAAGACAAATGCATGACATTATTAAAATAAGTTTTTTTTTTTTCATGTTTATTTCATGTGCTGGCATTTTTAATGCCTGTATTTCTGGGATGCTGGTGACAGCATTACATAGGCATACACAAATCTGTCACTAGTTGTGATTGTTTTTTAGCCCCACATCAAATCTGATCTAGCAGATTGATGATCAAAGCATTTTATTCATGATCACATCATCTTTTGATAATCAAGCATAATATGTCATTGATTGAAAAAAACCCAAATACTATCTGGTGAAATGAATTATTGCAATACTGAACAAATCTGTTTTGACTGAGTTTTGAGTAAATGAATACATCGTCTAATTTAATTACTCCAGTTTCAGAGACATTTGAAACTGTTTTTATTAATTCAGTGAATTGTCAGGATATGTAGAATTAAGAGACCTGAAGCATCCATTTTTCATTGTCATTTATATCAATTTTTAAAAAATTATTTTACTAGTATAAAAGTTTAAACTACCTCTCTATTACTTAACAAAAATACACAGAAACTTTCAGTATCAGTATTCGAGTACACTTATTTATTTAGAGTTAAATAGTCTCTAGGGAAATGAGATTTGCCAGAATAAAAGATCTAAGAGAACATAACCTGTCAAAATATTAATGGATTAGAAAATATTTAAGCCATAACCATTTGGGTGCAAAATGTTTAGTAAATAAGGTTAGATAAATCTGTAAAAAAAAAGTTATATAAATCTTTCCCTGAAATCCTATAATGAAAGCATTATGCATTGTAAGCAGTAGAAAGTTTTCCTTAATTGTTAACATGATCATTGTTTGTGTAAAGTTACCTTGCAAGTTTAAAAGTATGTTCCTCATATTGATCTACTTACAAAATATATATTACTATCATGCAGTGAAGCCATTGGATTCTCCAGTTTTTTCATTCTCTATCAGCTGCCATAATATGGCCATATAAAACCAAATTTATATAAATGCTCATTCTTTCAAAACTCTTAAACATATTTTCTCTTCTTTATGATGTACAGAAATTTAATATAGGGACCCATAGACATTGAAAGTATCTTCATGATCACAATAAATAAATGGCCTACATGTCACTTTCCTCAGATTACAAAATGCTTTTAGCTTCTTCTTTACAATTTATGCTTGCTGAAAAATGGGTTAAGAAAGAATCCTGGATCAGTTACATCAATACATGACAACTACGTTCTTTGGCTATACACAATTTTAACTGCTAATACAGCGAATGAGAAATAGACGATAGACTGGAACTCATACAGCAGCTGATTCTGTGAACGTTAGGCAAATTGTGGAAAACAAAAATAAAATTATTTTGTATTTTCACACAAAACGATTGTGTATTTACATATTTTCAAAAACATACAACAAACAAAATATGAGGCAATTTAAAACCCTTTGGGAAAACTGGAAAAGAATTGCATCAGAAACACTCCAGGGTGTATAAAATACATTCTCATCAATTCACACATCAGTGTTGGTTAAATTTTAGGTTAAAATATGCAGAGTTATATATACATGCTAACATTCCATTCAAGCACAAAAGATATAAAGTAATCTACCCAATAGAACAGTGCATGTTGCATTGTTGTATAATCTGACTTGGTTTAGTGTTTTCATCACAGCGCTGATCAGATACTATTAAATCATCATCTCTGGTGCAAATAATTCTTCTACGTTTTTGGCCTTAAACATTAAAGAAAAACAACTAACATTAAAGAGAACAGTAAATGAGATGAATTAGGTGAAACTGCACACAAAATGAAAATTTAACTCAAATAAAATGAGAAAGAAGGCTTTACTAAAAAGAATGTCATGTTTAAATGCCTTCAGAACTCTCAATAAAGGAAACGTCTCTATTTATATATATATCATCATCATCCTCATTGTTTGACCGTGGTCGAGACAATGGAATTTACTATGCTATGCCAGACTTCATGGTCCATCATAGCATTACGGAGGTCCTGTTGGTGGATGCCTGTATCCCTGGAGATTACATCAGGGTAGGAGAGTGTGCACCCTCTGGTATCGCGAGTAGATGGCTTCCAGAGGAGAAGAGTAGAAATTGCCTCGTTTTCAGCTCTACAACAATGTCCAGGAAACTGGACTCTCCTACCTTTCACAAGAGATGATACAGGTGGTAGTTTCCCATATATTTGTACTTTATATATATATATATATATATATATATATATATATATATATATATATTATATATATATATATAAAAGTGACATTAAATAAATTGACATATATCTTTAACTGAGACTGTAAAGTAAAGTAACAACACTGATTGTAATTTTCTAATAATTTATGCTTTGTTTTATCAACCAAATGCATTGATATTTAGAATAGGCCTCAGAGAAATTACTGAGATCATCCATGCAATTAGTATACAAAATCTCTTTGTAGGATACTTCCCCCTTTGGCATTTTGATTACTCTGTCAAATGTAATGTTTATTTACATATATGGTTTTGAATTAATCATGTGATATCTCTTGGCTTTGAGATTTTAATGATGTGATTGTTTATTTTTAGAATGATATTGCAGAGCAAGTGTAAGAGATCTTATCTGGCCACTTGGACATCGATAAAATATTTAAGTAGGGTTAAAATAAAAAAAAACATGTAAGGGAGAGAACTCCAATAATATTAGACCATAAAATGTTTGCAAGATAGACAATACAGATTGGAATGGAGCTTGTCTAAAACCCTGATTGGATTTCCTCAGTGAAGTGAAGCATATTTAACTCAGTAAGCATATAGGATATAGGACATGTGGAATATACACCATGTTTAATAACAAATACATTATATATTTTTTTCACTCATTTGCAGAAACAAAAATATCATGATGAATGCAGTTCAATCAAAGTTGTAGACAAACCGAAGTCTGCTGATGAAAGAACAAGGCAATATACATCCTACTAATCAGTCAACATCCTGAATATCATTTTACAGGAACTAACAGCCATGCAAAACGCACCCAGCCCACTCTGAGAAGTGGTTCACATTAGGAAGGACATCCAGCCGTAAAAACTATACCCAGACAAACCTTGCCAGTGCTTGTGCTACGTGAAAAGCATCCAGTCTACTTTGTAAAGTGGTTGGCATTAGGAAGGGCCTCCAGCTGTAAGAACCATGCCAATACAGACCTTGCTGGTGCTGGTGTCATGCAAAAAGCACCCAGTTTAACTGTAAAGTGGTTGGCATTAGGAAGGGCATTTGGACATAAAAACCATGCCAAAATAGACAGTGGAGCTTGGCACAGTCCTTTGGCTTGCCAGCTTGTCAAGCTGTCCAACCTCATCCAGTATGGAAAACGGACGTTAAATGATGATGATGATGATGATGATGATGATGACTGTTCCCTTTTCAAAATGTGCAGATCCTAACATTACAATATCAACATATGTAGTATACAATTAATAAATAATATAGAAGTTGTTGAATTAGACTTTAATTATCAGCACAATAGAATGAACTAATAAACATATATCTCACCCTGGCATATTTTATCACAGTCAGTCCAAGGTCCATCAGCATTCCAAGAGTACCTTACATTTTCACCAGTTGATATACTATAGGAGTAAAAAATATTAGGAGGCTCGACTGACCCCACAGATAAAACCTAGAAGTAGAAAAGCAAGCAAAATAAGTGTAAATATAGGTAATTGACTAAATAAATATATGTTAATTAGCGATTTTTTAGGCACAAGTATATTTTGGTTCTGAAGGTAAAGTCAAAGTCCATAGATGCAATTTGTTATTAAACAAGGGATAAGAGATTACATATCTTAACAGTAAATGTCTAAGTACATCAGGTATTAGAATACAAATAGAGCAAGAAGTAAGCCAGCACATTTCACCTACACTATTAATGTTCTTAGTAAAGTCAAGACTCACAGTTTCACATTGTTTCAATTCCATGGATATGGGACATACAAAAATGTACTTCCCAAATAAATGTTAGTATTATTTTAACTCCAAAATGAAATAGCAACAGTTTGTTGAAATATAATGTTCAGCTAAAATTAAGGTAAAAGAAAAAAAAAATCAGATTACAATAACACTTACCAACACAGTCAGCTGTTCTTCAATGATACTTGAAGAGTTAATTTGTTCAACAGGACTAATAGATCCACTGTATTCTACACTTCCACCTTTTACTCGAAACCGGTGATGATATTCTTTTATAGTATAATCTCCATTTAGAATAAAATTACCTTTTGAATCCTGAAGTGCTGGAAGTTTAAGAGAATCAAATTAGTTATTTCTAATGCAATAATTATTGTGTAAAAAAATTATATAAGCATAAATAATTATTGAGCATAGAAATCTGGAATAAAATTGATGTTTAGAATTTATGTAGCATTACATAAAAAGCCAATTTCTCTGTATCTAATCCCAAAGAACTTAACTACCTAACACAAATTTCAGTTACTAGTAATGTGATAATACATTATAAAATGAATATACTTAAAGGAGGAAGATATGTATCCACAACTTTATTCATATGAAAATTTCACCTAATCTTTGAAGTAGATGGCTCCAAATGTTTGCAAATGAGTAGAGCAACTTTCTCTATTAACTCAATGTAACAGTTAAATATCTCTAACAAATGTTCTATCATCATTAAAACTCGGACCACATGTTTTAAGACTTAAATTTTCAAATAGAATGATTATAATAAAGATGGTCATGGTTAGACATTTATTACTTCAGCTCAGTTTGAATGTCTTGGTTTGTTAGCCAGCACTGAATCCATTTACATACTCAAGGAGACCTGATAAGGGCTAGCAAAAACAACTACTAAATGAGAGTGCCACTAAGCTATCACATAGCTAACTAGAAATAGCAGATAAATGTCTCTTAAATCACATCCTGTCCTACAACAGTTACTACATCCAGTTGAAACAACAGATACATAAGACTCAACAGCAAGAAACGAATTGCATTTTTTGTAAGTTTTTAATAATCCCCAGTCTACATACCAAGGTAATTTTCATCAGCTCTGTTACCATTGCCATGTTGGGATACATGGATACTGCTGGCACCAGCAGGAATATCAACAACTTTGTTGTAGCCTATATAAATAAAAGTACATTGTAATGAAAAATGGCTTAAAACAAACAATGAAATGATATCAACAGCAAGACACTTTAAAAAATAATTTCAATGTCATAAAATTATAATGTTTATTAAATATGTAAACAATTTGATATTAGTTATTTTCATCATTTCAAGTGCGTGTTGAGTATGTGAAAGTAGTGTGTGAAGTTTAAAAATATATAAATATGAGCAAAATGCTCCAATGGATGGTGCTAAATCATACCTGTTGAATAAAAAGCAATCAGTGTTTCCTTTTCATTAAAAAATAATTAAGCATGCCTTTATTTCAATAAAATTTTCGGTTTTGTAAAACGAAATTAAAGTAAAAAAACTTCTTGAGAAACCAAATAGTCTTTCCTTCCTTCGTGCCAAGTTTGAAGAAAATATCTCTTTTGCATCTTACTTTTTTGGTCTCTTAAATATACTGCATTTTGTGGCATTATTTCAAGCCAGCTGGCTTTTTTTGCGCAAACTGCATGTGCATTTTTCTCGCACACGTGTAGTATTGATCACAACAGCTGATGTACTTGCACGTACAAATGCATGTTCCAATGGCTTTATTGATCACATCCTCACCTGGAATCGATTTTTGTAATTTTTTCAAGACTTATACACGCCCTGATACTGTCGGTATCTACATATCAAATTTGAATGCAATTGGATGGAGGATGCTCAAGATCTTAGAAGACACACACACAGACAGACAGAATGGATTTTATATAATAGATATTAGGAACAATTAAAGATGTTTCAGACATTAGTTCTTTAGAGCAGTTTGGATTCTACTTTAAGCTAAAAAATGTGTGTAAATGTTCAATTTGAATATGAAGCAGTAATTTCAATGTAACAACATTTAATCATAGTAATAATGAAACTAACAAGTTAAAAAACCCCTTTAAATCAACTAGAAGCTGATTTTGTGCTAGTGTATCCATATTTTATCATACCCTCTCATCTTTGTATATATTTGAGTGGATTAGTACCCCTACATAAAATTTTTCATGCAAATTACTAAAAAAAGGCAAAGAATTATAAAATGAAATTACATTGGACCTGAGTACATCATCAATCATGTTTCTACTCATTGATAATACAATGCTTAAGTCATATTCAAGTCCCAACATAGATTTGTTTTTGAAAATATGTTTAAAATATAATAAAGAGTACTCGATTTAAATATTTTATTTCTAAGATAAAAATCGCAACCCCTCTAAACATGCAGCACTCACAGCATAATATTTGCTGTCCCATGTGAACTCACAATGGCCTCAAGGAATCACTATTACTCAGGTTAAGAACCATTGATTTAGATAATGTATTTATGATATGTTAATTAGCAACAGATATGCCACAAGATGTGTTACACAGTTCATTCACACTATATCAGTTAAGGTGGCTTTATCATATAATTTGAAAGGCTTTATCATATTTGTTATTTTGAAAGGTTTTTCTCTTAGCATTGTAAGCTAACAAGATAATTTATTAATTTGAAATTACCAACTATACCTAAAGCAGTGACCAGTGCCTATCTATGGGCAGGCCATTGTTTTATTGAGACATAAAACAGCACATATGGTATGATAAAAATTTTGGACAGTAGATCAGCTATCAAACAACTTGATTGACTGCAACTCTTGAATTAGTATAGATCTGCATTATTGTTGAAGTTAACATTAGAAAATGTTTTCATCCACAAACACTTAGTTTATTAATTGATGTTTAGCAGAGTCATAAATAAATTACCAAAAATAGATTAACCAAAATAAATAAGTGATAAAAGAAAATATTATTCTAACATTATCTTTTACCAGTTAAAAGGTATGCAAAACTAATAAATTTTACTTACCATATTTTGTGTAAGTTAATGTGCCAGTTTCTGTTCTGCAAGAAGAATTATCACCACCACAAACACCACAACGGTCTCGTTTCATGGTAGAGCCAAGTTGGTAATCACATCCAGCTCTCTGAAAAAAAAAAAAATTACTGTAGAGAAATAGTAAATAACTACTCTAATGTTTATGTATTTGTTCTGCAAGATTCCTGACGTGAAATCATGTGTTGAAACAAATATTGTTATATTTGGGGATGGTCATATTCTTTTGCCAATTAACCACACACATTATATGAGCATCCTCAAATATAACAATACTCTAATAAATTTCTGAGGAGACCTACTGTGTCAAGTTCATCAACATCAAAATAAAAATCATATGGATATTGTAGTTGTGACACCCGTGCTGGTGGCACGTAGGGCCTCACAGAGGAAATGACGAAGACTGAGACCCTGAGATATGCTGTGACTGTGAAGACCCAACAAATGAAGTGAGTTCATGGCTCGCAGGACAGCCTGCTGTGCTAACCTTGGATTGTAGAGTGACCCACTGTTCTCGAGGAGACCTATTGTGTCAAGTACGTCAACACCAACATCAAAATGAATATCAAATGGAAATTGTAGTTAAGATACCCGTGCTGGTGACACGTTAAAAGCACTGTCCGAACGTGGCAGATGCCAGCACCGCCTGACTGGTGTCTGTGTCGGTGACACGTAAAAGCACTAACTGATCGTGGCCGTTTGCCAGCCTCCTCTGGCCCCTGTGCCAGTGGCACGTAAAAAGCACCCACTACGCTCACAGAGTGGTTGGCGTTAGGAAGGGCATCCAGCTGTAGAAACACTGCCAGATCAGACTGGAGCCTGGTGCAGCCTCCTGGCTTCCCAGACCCCTGTCGAACCATCCAACCCATGCTAGCATGGAAAACAGATGTTAAACGATGATGATGATGATGATGATGATGATGATTTTACCAATCAGAGGCTCCAATCAAATAACACATTTAGCAGGAAAGTCAATCTTACAATAAACCTACATCCACTGCAAACTTTCTGGAATATTTTCCAACATAATTACATGAAATGGCCTACCTATATGATAATGTATAAAAGCAGTTTGTGATGAAGTGTAATAAAATGTAGTTTCCTTCTATCTCATTTTCAATGCAAGGGACAAATAGGTATGGATCTGTTCCTTTAGATTATCAAAACCCAATATATTTAGTAATTATAATATATATTTTTTTAATTAATTGGTAGAAGAGGGACTAGAAAACTACTTCAGTAATTCTCACCTAACCAATGCTGGTATAGAGAAAGCAGATGTAAAGAGAACAATGATGATGATGATGATTATTTTGTGAATAGTAAAAGTCTATTTGCTTTGCAACAGAAGTTGTTCCAATTATTTGCAGAGTAATAGTGATAGCTCCTATTCAGTAGAACAATTCTATAAAATAGTACAGCTTTTCTATGTTTGCATCTAAAAATTAAAACATTTAGAGTTTGCATCAGCCAAAGGATATTTAAATACATATGTAAACTTTGGACATCTAAAGTTGAACAGAATTCGATTGAAGATCAACAAATGAAGTGAGAGGTAAAATATAGAAGCTTATTTTGGAAAACAGCATCAGACAAGACAATAAAAACTAGTTTTCCTTTATGGAAACACATTGAAGCAAAGTATTATAAAAGTAAGTGTTTGATTTGTTAAGATATTTTTATTATTGCTAAGCACATAACATAATGAACTAATAAGCTATCATTTCAAATCTTGAAAGATTAAAAGAAGTTATTTGTTTCAAAAACATACTGGAAAAATTGTAATCTTGCATTGTGAAAGAGAATGAAAGTATGGAAAAAATTTTATGTTTATGAAACAATTCATATAAAAATAGTTCTAAATGACTGTTTTATAAGTAAGTTTACCTGACATTTTCCATTCACACAAACATCAAAAGTATCTTCAGAACACTTAGTTCCATCAGTAACTTGTTCTCTTAGTAAATAATAGTCATTTCCATGTGATGCACGGCAGTAAAGTTTACAGGTGTTTTTCAAATGGACTGCAAAATGTGAAAATAAAAGATTTGCAAAAAAAAAAAAAGAAAAAAAAAAGAAAAATGAAGTCAGAGGTAAAATACAGCAGCTTATTTTGGAAAATAGCATCAGACAAGACAATAAAAACTAGTTTTCCTTTACAGAAACACATTGAAGCAAGTATTATAAAAGTAAGGGCTTGGTTTGTTAAGACATTTTTATTACTGCTAAACATGTAACATAATGAACGAATTAGCTATCATTTCAAATTTTGAAAAATTAGATACAAAATTAATTAGGGAAATATACTAAACTTCTGCATTAAAATTAACAAAAGACTTTTCAGAGGGTATTGTTCTAGAAACATGCATCCAAAAGCACGTACAATATTTAAACCTCCAATCAAATATGGATGAGAATACTACTGCAATAAAATAGAATTCTTTATTTTTAAAAGAAGTTGCTTCTCCCATATGCAAAAATACATCATAGATTTCATCTTAATATCTTTTGCAAGCTAACATAATTATTTGCCTTATTTTCATTTTGTAACAGCTTTGACCAACTGTCTTGGTCTGAGCATGTCATAAGTTTTAAATCATTGAGAATCTGAAAAGTAAGTACAGTTATAATGCAAATAAATATTTACACTAAGAGCAATGTATCAGTAGTTCATTTAAACACTCTTTAGCTTTCAGACCATATAGTGTCATATCATCATCATCGTTTAACGTCCGTTCTCCATGCTAGCATGGGTTGGACGGTTCGACCGGGGATCTGGGAAGCCAGAAGGCTGCACCAGGCTCCAGTCTTATCTGGCAGTGTTTCTACAGCTGGATGCCCTTCCTAACGCCAACCACTCCGTGAGTGTAGTGGGTGCTTTTTACGTGCCACCTGCACAGGTGCCAGGTGAAGCTGGCAACGGCCACGGTCGGATTGGTATATTTTATGTGCCACCGGCACGGAAGCCAGTCGAGGCGGTGCTGGCATCGGCCACGAGTCGGATAGTGCTTTTTACGTACCACCAGACCAGGGATCCTGGCTGGTTCAATTCGATTTTGATTTCGCTTGCCCCAACATGTCTTCGCAAGCAAAGGGGGTTGGCATGGGTGCCTGTCGTACGGTCGGATTGGTGTATTTTACGTGCCACCAGCACGAAGGTTTCTTTGAACAATTGATGCAATTCCTAGTTATAGAGGTTTTAAGATTGGAAAGAACGATCAATATGTAAAACTACACTTACTTCCAGAATATTTTGGAACCCACATCACAGTTGATGAAAGTCCCATAAGTGGAATTTTGCCATCAAATTCTGAACACTGTGCAGCTCTGAAATCTTTGGTATTTTCTGGACATTTCTAATTGAGAAAATGATATATTTAAAAATATTAAATAAAATAATCTCTCTGTATGCTATAGAAGTCTAGAATAAATGTAATTTTAAGTACAAATAATTGCCAAATTGATTCAAAGTAAAATAAGGTTGGAAGAAGCTGGCAATTGATATGATACATTTCCAGGAAAGATTGTACCTCTCAATGATCGACTGTGGACCAGGGTGGATGGCAATATAGAGAGAAATTAGGATAGAGACTGTGAATGAAACTGCAGGGGGCCTGGGGGATGAGCTGTTGATGGACAACAGTACAGTATTTTGTTCAGGGCTGCAGAAGGAAACACTTAGCAGATGGTACATCAGATGCTTCTTCAGAGCAGCATATAGGCCGAGTGGAAACAGGGTTCTGGAAAAACACCATTGCACAATCAAGGCCATGGCCAAGAGGGAACAAATCTCACTAGTTAAGACAATCTTCTGGAACAACATGCTGCTCAGGTCAGGACAAACTGAGGTGTTGGTCTCACAAAGAGTAGTGTTCAGATATGGAAACACATGTAGGCAAAGTTGACCTCAGCAGAATTTGAACTCAGAGTAATAATCGTTTTGCCTGGCGTGTTAATGGTTCTGCCAGCTTCCAACTTGTAAGTAAATACTGCAAATTGTTTTCCCCAGTTAAAGTTAAGAAAATAGAAGGAAATAAAATTTTCACCTTAGTATTGCAAGATTTATATTTTATTCTTTTCCCAATACAATAAGCACCACCATGTTTTGGTCTGCAAAAATAATTAAGTTCTCATTAAAATTGTTTACAAAAACAATGCAGGATTATAGTAATAATATTTGTTTAAAACAATGTATTTGCAATGTAAAAAAAAATTACTATTTCAGTTAAACAAGATTTAATAAGGATTGTATGTTGTTTACATCATAAGAATTTAGAAACTTGAAGAGATAGGAAATAAATTGTTTAATTGGTGAGTAGATAAAGCTATAAAAATGGTGTGTAGAATATTGAGCTAAAAACGTTGAAGGGCAGCCTCCAATTTTTTTCAACCTAATGGGTTTTTTTAACACAATATTGTACTGCTATTATTTATAGCTTTATCTAGAACTTAGAGTACCACAGTTAAAAATAATTTAAGATTCAATAAATTATCCTTGATATTATCTGCTGCAGCTCAGTTACTAAATTCTAGGCATATGATAATTCTATATCTTTTCTTTTAACTAGTTTTTCATTAAAGTATAAATTAGTATTTTATGAGACAATACCACAAAAAATATTGTAAAGATGTATTATTTTGAGATATTCATAATTACTATCCATATAATGGCTTATTAATAAGGTTGTGTATACAGTAATAACTGAAGCGAATCTCATATAATTTATTGATTGTACTCTGTCTTATTTTTCAACTTATTATCATTTTATGCCTGTGATTTTTTCCCCATGTTTGCATAGGACAGACTTGTATGATGTTAACCATTTTATGATCATTGATATCCTTAATACAAATACATAATAACATTTCCTACAGCATAAATTAATGTGATAAATATTTTGAACAGAATACTAATAATTTCTTGAACTAGCCTCACAGAAGACCTGGTGCTTATCCAGTTATAAAGTATAGGTTAAATATTTTTGCGTTAAAAACAGAATAAAATATCTACAGGCAATATAAATTCACAGTTGAAAGTCAAATATGCTACACTGTTCAGCCAATATCTCACATATGTAGTATTTAGAAACTAAAAAGGAAAGATGTTCTTGGAATGTTTATAATAAACATTCTTTAAAAATGAGTAAATTATCTCAGAAAATCAGCTGTAGAAAATTGGTAAAATAATTGTTACATTTTTCAGAACATTTGAAGTAAAGTTGCTGACTGCCATGGCACTGCATCCTTTAAGGCCCTCATGCTTTCCGAAATCCGCCGAAACTACACCTGATTATACATACACTTCAGATGAGTTGTAGTGCACCTGAGCACTGTACACAATGTTTTTATTATTATTATTATTAAAACATTGCAGCACATTACTTACATGGGGTTATTACATTCACGCTTTGATTTCTTTATGCCACCACCACAGGAAAAGGTACATTCATCATATTCACTCCACTTGCCCCAGTTACCATCAACTTTTTCAAAGTGTCTTTTTATAACACAAGCACCATTTTGACACCACTGTAGCAATAAAAAAAATCTGTTAGACCATTTGTTGCTTTAAAATTATAGTTAGTAAATATATGAAGAATTTTTTTTCTTTTTTGACAATTTCCAAAATTAAAAGTGATAGTCTTTCCAAGTTATATATAAAATATATGTATTTTCATTGTGGGAAAATAATCCTGAATATAAAAGGGAAACAAGGAAGAAAAATTACCTTTGTTGCACCACAAGGTGTTCCATCAGCCCATGGAAAATTCTCAGAGTGACAAGTTTCCTCTGTGTCTCCAATACACCATAAACGGGAACATGCAAACTAATGAAATACAGTTTGAAAAGAATTGATATCAGAAAAGATTAAGAATTCTTAAAATTTCTAGCAAATGAAGTTAAAAAGTCATTTATTTCAAATATCAGAAACACAACTTTTTTTTTTATATCAACAGTAATAAGTCGTTAAAGTAAGTTTAATTACGTTGTAGCAGAGTCTACATATATTTGACATCACTCAATGAAGAAATGGATCTTATACTCATTTCTTTCAAACTTTTTGCAATCAAACATTGAACTTAGACGATTGTTTAAATAGTTTCCTTTCATTTAAGAAACTTGAGATGTTTTAAAATGTTATACTTTAATGCAAGCGTATGCCAAACAACTTCATCTCAGTATAATTACAAACAATTATGACAATATTTCAGAGCTCCGACAATTATAAATGCATCAATAAAAAATAAAACAATAATAAAAGCCAACTGTAGATGAACTCACACTTGTTCTTGTTGGACAACTGTATGAATTTCGCCCAAATGCCAGACGGCATTGAGTGTCTACATCATATTTTAGTCCAGGTGGAAGATACTTTTCTCTTGAACGAAATCTTTGATACTTTTTGGTAAATGGTTTATTTAGGAGACATTCTGCATAGTCTAAACTGAAAGTAAATAAGGATTGATAAATAAATATAAAGAACGTTTCCACATAACTGGAATGATATTTTATATTTTCAGTGAGCAATGCAAACATATAAAGTAGTAAATCTGACATATTTAATTTAAAGAATAATTACCTCTTAATCAGAAATGAGCTCAATACTCATAAAATATTCTCGGAGTTAAGGAATAATAATTTGTAATGCTAAAATAATATTTTAGGATTATTATAGCAGAGATATGGAGAGATAGTCAGGTAAGAGTATTAATGATGTAATGATTCCATTTAGGAATTTCAGGACTAATTACAGATTTAGAAAAATTTATTAAAATTAGGACCCTATGATGACAGAGATAGTGATATTTCAATGGAGATCATTATAAATGGATAGCTAAATAGAAACTAATAAGGTGGTCTAATTGCCTTCAAAATATAAAACTACAAGACCACATAATATGCAAAAAAAAAAGAAGGACAAAAGAGATTTACTCGGTCAGGATCAATATAGGCTATACAACAACATATACTAAACATAATTCCTGTTTTATATCAAGCTTAAATGTCTTTCTGAAAGCTGATTTTCATCCTTGATGGATTCCGTTGTAAGGGAGATAATCCATGGAGAAACCATTACAAATAAAGAGGTCCATGGTTTCCTTGGAGTACACAACATTTTCACAAATTCGAGGATATAAATTTTTTTTTTCAATAAATTATCAAATTTAAATCTTTCAATTTTGAAAATATTATCGAAGAAAGAATTTATTAAGAGTATTAAAAATTTTAACGATAAAAGACAAATTGAAACAACTCCATTTTAAAACACTTTCCCATACTCTGATGCATGCATGTCCATTATAAGGCACACAAATACTGACGTACACATACGAAAACGAACACACATACATAAAATCACACATACTTCAAAATCAAATAATTTTTCACATACTCAATAAATTTGGTGAGAAGAACTGCACTGCAATCTGACCAAAGCCATCCACTGGAATCGTAATCTAATGTTGGGGACATGATATGGTATGTACCATGGCTACTTTGGTCACTGACAGAAGTAATCTGTTGGCATTTGTCACTGTCATCATGAGGTAAGTTAAATCTGGGGAACATAAGAGGTGAATAAAAAATGAAAACACTTCAAAAACCAAGACATCAAACACTATTACAACCAACATCCTCATCATTATTATTATCCTTAAGAGCAACAGTAACCTTCACCTTCATTAGAATTTGTATCATTATTCAACACCATCACAAGCAATATAATCATCTTTCTGTTTGTTGAAATATCATAATGATTATAATGGTGATAATGAAGACAATCAGAATAATTATGATCACATATGCAAATTTTTGAGATGAGGTTTAAACAGAAAAACCTTTATTTTTGATGCAAAATTTCAATAATCTCACAAGAAAAGTACATTATATAAATATATATATCATCATCATCATCATCATCGGTTGCCAGATCTGACTGGCCTGGTGCAGCTTCGGGCTTGCCAGACCCCAGTTGAACCGTCCAACCCATGCTAGCATGGAAAGCGGACGTTAAACGATGATGATGATGATGATGATATATATATTTATATAATGTACTTTTCTTGTGAGATTATTGAGAACATGCTAATCTCTTTAGTGTTGGTAACACGATAAAATGTGCAGTGAAACTTGGTCCCCTGACCCAATTAGGAGGGCAGTAATTCTGAATAAGAACTGATTCAGATAGTGATGACCCATCAAACTTGTGCTGGCATGGAAAGTGGATATAAAATGATGATGATGGTTGACGATGACATGCAAGCATGAAAAAGTAGATGTTAAAACAATGATGATGATGATGATATATATATATATATATATATATATATATACACACACACACACATATACACACACACACACACATATATATATATACATACACATATACACTTTAATTGGCAGAAGTTACAAAGTAACTCAAGGGCTGAGAGTTCCATGCTGAAGGCTTTGTGATAAGTGCCAATGCATGAAACTCTCAACCTTTCAGTCAATTTGTAACTTCTGCTGATTAACTAAAAATATATATATATTCATATTTTTGAGTTCTGTTTTTCTGCTTAAGACACCCTCCCCACCCACACACAAATAAGAAATAAGATTAGTTACATGGAAATTTTTAAATTGTTTTATAAACTTAATCACATGTATCTAACAGACAAAAATCAATAATAATAATAATAATAACAACAACATATATTTCCTTACTTTAAAAGAATAGTTACCTGTTCATGATTTTTAATAATGTAAGCTGAATTGAAAGCAAATACTTACAAGTGCCCCAACTCATGGGCAATAGTATAAGCTGAACCAAGACCATTATCCTGAATAATAGCACAGTTTCTTTTCATATCACACATAGTCCCAAGTTCAGCCAAACCTACATAAAAGATTATTAAAAGTGTGATTCGTAAAATAATTGTGGGTTGGAGGAAAATGGTACAGACAGTGGAATCTTCACAGTTCAGTACTTTTCTTTACTAAGCAGCAATTTTGCTTTTTAACAGCATTTATTTATTTATTTATTTGACAAAGAAACACAAAATTTTAAATGAAGGTCTATTGATAAAATCAACTAATGCTTATTTTATTGATCCTGGGTCCTGGGATTATGAAAGGTAAAAGTCACCATATTACAATCCCAGAGTATAAACAGAAAATTCTAAATACTAAAGGCATTCAGTCGACTGTTTCTGTGGCTTCATTGCTACCAATCTATAATGTTGTATACAGTAAGTATAGATTACAAAAAGTGGACAACATCGGATGAAGAGAGTATATTTATCATTGTTATATGCTTCATCACATATTGAAATCAAAGGAAATTTTGATAAGCTGACAGTCACTGTACAATTACCAGTTTAGCAACTAAAGTTGCTTAATATGTGAGTAAAAATCTAAGAATGTAAAGAATAGAAAAGGTAAATAATGACTACAAAAGTTTCATAGCTAAAACAATGTTTGTTACACAGCTTGTATCACGCATAAAACCTGCTTAGCTAAACTTTGGGTCCTATTACCTTCAAGTTGTTTACATTGTCACATGGAGATGAGTAGATGTTTTGCAAACAACTTTCACATGCAAGTGCTACCAGTCGAGGGCTCTGAATACTGAAAGCTAGCAAGTGTATGGGGTCATCAGGAGAGAATGTGTGCTGTTTTGGGGCCTACCTCGACAGCATCAATGCACACCAGCTCCTCTCACTGATAGGTCCCACTTGCTAGATCAACTGGTTATCAAAATAAAGCTCAATATTCTTCTAGCCATCGCTCCTCGTCTCTTTTTAACCAAATCCAGTGGCTAGCCTTTTCCACTCTAGTATGGATATCAGTCATGGTGGTATTTACTTTACAATGAGTTAGGCCTAATGATAATAACAGTCATCTCACACTATGTCCAACAAACTCTCTACAAGGCTTTAGTTGGCTTGGGACTGCTGTAGATAAGACTTGTCCAAGGTGTCATGCAGTGGGACTGATGCTGGAACATGTGGTTGGGAAGCAAGCTTCTTAACCACATAGTCATACCTATGCCTATCGTCATCGTCATCATCATCATCATTTAACCTCCTTTTTCATTGCTGGCATGGGTTGGATGGCTTGACCAAAGATGGTGAGGCCAGAGATCACACCAGGCTCCATTATCTATTCTGGCATGGTTTCTATGGCTGGATGCTCTTCCTAATACCAACCATTCCACAAAGTGTACTGGGTGCTTTTTATGTGACACCAGCACCAATGCTTTTAAAATGGCACCAGTACCAGTGCTTTTTATGTGGCACCAGCATCATTATCAATTCCACAGTGGCAGGCAAGTCTTCTTGAGTACAACAAAACACCAGATATCTTGTCCTTTGTCATCTCCTTCAGAAGACTCAGTGTTTTGAGATCGGCCTTCAATACTTCATCCCATGTCTTCCTGGGTCTCCCTCTTCCACAAGTTCTATCCACTTTAAGTGATTGGCACTTCTGTATGCAATTGTCTACATCCATATGCATCACATGACCAAACCAGTGCAGTCTTCTCTCTTGCAAGCTGCAGCTAATTCCTCTTATGCTCAACTTTCTTTCAATAGGCCTCTGTAACATATGTATATACATATATGTATGTATATATCATTAATACTATGATGGCAAGTTATTAGCATGCCAGACAAAATGTTTCATAACATTTCTTCCAGCTTCATGTTAGAATTCACATTCTGCCAAGGTCAATTTTGCCTTTCATCCTTTCAGGGCCAATAAAAAAAAGTACCAGTTGAGCACTGAGGTTGATGTAATTGATTAGCCCCACCTACCTTATAACTCCCACCCCAACCCTCCACATTTTTTCAGGCCTTGTACCTATGCCTATAGTAGTAAGGATTATTATTAACATTTAGAATCACTACCGGAATTAGAAAAGAAATTTCGGGTGTGGAACCTAGGTTTAGAATCAAAAGAGTCAATGTAGCAAAGACCAAAGTTCTAATAAGTAGGAAGGTGAACTCATCACACACCCACTCAGGTAGGTGGCCCTGCCTGATCTGTAGAAAAAGTGTAGGTAGAAACTCCATAAGATGTACCTAGTGTAAGCTATGGACACATAAGAGGTGCAGCAACATCAAAGGAAAATTAACCGAGAAGGTAACTTTTATGTGCTTCTGCTACCTAGGTGACCAAGTTAGTAGTGGGATGGATGCTCAGAGAGTGTTACCACTAGAATAAGAATAGCCTGGGTAAAGTTTAGAAAGCTTCTACACCTACTGGTGACAAAGGTTCTCTCACTCAAAGTGAAAGGTAGATTGTACGATGCATGTGTGTGAACTGCCATGCTTCACGGCAGTGAAACATGGGCCGTGACTGCAGAGGACATGCATAGGCTCGAAAGAAACGAAGCTAGCATGATCCACTGGATGTGTAACGTCAGTGTGCACACATGACAGAGTGTAAGTGTCCTGAGAGAAATGTTGGACATAAGAAGCATCGGATGTGGTGTGCAAGAGAGACGTTTGCATTGGTATGGTCATGTACTATGGATGGATGAGGAGAAATGTGTGAAGAAGTGCTACTCCCAAACAATTGGAGGAATCTGGGGTAGAGGTAGACCCAGAAAGACATGGGATGAGGTGGTCAAGCATGACCTTCAAATGTTGGGCCTCACAGAGGCAATGATGAAAGACCGAGACCTCTGGAGATATGCTGTGACTGCGAAGACCTGACAAATGAAGTGAGTTCATGGCTCGCACGACGGCCTGCTGTGCTTTCCTTGAATTGTAGGGCAACCTGCTGTGATTGAGGAAACCTATCGAGTCAAATACATCAACATCAAAATAAAAGTCAAATGGAAATTATAATCATGATACCCGTGCCAGTGGCACGTAAAAATCGCCATCCGAACGTGGCTGATGCCAGCGTCACCTTGACTGGCATCCATGCCAGTGGCATGTAAAAAGCACCCACTACACTCATGGAGTGGTTGACGTTAGGAAGGGCATCCATCTGTAGAAACACTGCCAGATCAGACTGGAGCCTGGTGCAACCTCCTGGCTTCCCAGACCCCAGTCGAACCGTCCAACCCATGCTAGCATGGAAAACGGACGTTAAACGTTGATGATGATGATTGAAGTATAACCAGACACTGTGTCTTTGGATTTGCTTGTGTCATGTTTCTTTTAATATTGTGTGCTCATCTCTCTCGTTAAGTATGCTCTTATAAGCAATTCACAATACTTGACAGAGTTAGTGAAATGTCAGCATTATTTCAGATATATCCTTTTAACTCTCACTTTCTTCATTTTCTATAAGTATGACTGAAGTTACATAAAACAAAAAAATATATACTTTGATAGATAATGGCATCACTTGGTTAGCAAGAAATAGTTTATAACTATCTAGTATAAACAATGGTGGTGCTACCATTATCCACTGCAGATAAGAACTGTAAGCAATGGGAGACCCGGAAAATAATTCAAAGAGTAACGCTAGTAATTTCATGTTAATTATATTTAAGTAAACAGCATGGAATTTTGTCAGTGAACTGGTTGCGGTCTCAAAGTGACGAAAATATTTTGACAAATTAAATTTAAATGTTGAAGTGAATCTAACGGCTTTTGTGTGTTTCTTAAATGGCTTATAAACACCTTCCCCGCTGCAATTGTTTTCATTTCAGCACACGATCTCAGATCAGGTCACTTGCTATGCAAGTACATCGCTATATTTAAGTAATATGGAAAATAAGATAATAAGCTTTTAACATTTTTTAAATAAGTAAACTTGGCATACTAAAAGAAAGGGTTAAGCTTAATAAGAGATAGAACTTACCTAACGTTTCACAATTGTTCTCTGACCTGCACATGTTTTTCCTAAAATCAAGAATTGTAATATATTCACATTATTTGAAATATAACAACCCAAATGACATACAAATTATTTAACAGTTTTTATGTGTTTATTTCTTCTATCCATTGTAATATAGATTGCTGCCATCATTGCTTTCATCGTCCTCATCATCATCATCATCATTGTTGCCATCATCACCTGTCATTGTCATCATCGTCATAGTTTTAATGTCCACTTTTCCGTCTTGCACAGATTAAGCAAAATTCATTGAAGCAGATTATCTACACCTGGATGCCCTTCCTGTTGTCAGCACCTCACTTGTTTTCAAGCAAAGTAATATTTCCTTATGGTGCGACATGCTTTCCACTGAAGACTGGAAACAAATGACACTGCTTGTAATAGTAAGGACACACACACACCACAAGCTTCTTTTAGTTTCTATCAGCTATATTCACTCATAAGGCTTTAAGTTAACCAGGGGCTGCAAGAGAAGTCCCACCATGTGACCCAAGAGGTGTCACACAGTGTGACTGAGCTCAAAGCTATGTGGTCCAGAAGTAAAAATTTCAACCACACAGCAATGCCTGTTGATGATTATGAAATTTCTAACATTTGCTTTAATACACATTGAAAGTAACATCCATAATGATACCTAATCATTTAATAAATGATCTTTTTTTTTTCTCAGGAGTATAAAGCAATGTTTGTGAAACATTAAAAAGTACAGCTTTTTGGTTCAGTTGTCCAGCCAGTGGTACAAGAAACTTTCTTCCATAAGTTTGAATTAGCTTAACTGCTCTCAAAATCTGTTGTGGTTTACCAAATTTTTTCAGATTTGACCTCCCCCCGCCAAAAAAAAAAAAACACCGGATATTAAACAGGTGGGTGATGATGATATCAACAATACTGATGATGAAAAGTAGTCACTTTTATCAAGTGGAAGACACACCAAAAGAGAGAGAGAGAGAGAGAGAGAGAGGCGGAAGAAAGGAAAAGAAGACAAAATATAGTTAACTTCTACAAAACAAGTATGAGCTTATTCATCATTCATCTTTGAAAATGAGGAGCAGCTATAGGAAGTTAGCAACTGGTAAAATAGACACTTATGAAATATAGTAACTGAATTTTCTAAGGGACTCATGCAAAAATAATTGAATACTTTTAGTTCCCCTTTAGATTTAATGTTCTAACATGATAATGTGTGTTTCATTGTCAGCAGGATGGAGTTAGTCATTAAGCAGCCTTGCCTTTATTATATTAAAAAAAATGCATAATTCAAGTTAATTTCACTAGTGAGGTCAACAGAGCAAAATTCTATTTACAATGAAACAGGCATGCTTGCACTTTTTGACATTGCTTTATTATTATGAGCAGATGTTAAATAATATGAATAGTATGTGAAAATTTTACTACAAGCTATCTCATTCATATACATATTGTTTAGTGGCTGTAGTATCTAGAAAAAATGCTTGATAACTTTTATCCTTGCTTACTACAACAATACTTAAAAATAAATAAAATGTTCTATAATATACTTTACTCCTATAAAGAGGAAACATGTAAAAGAAAGAGAAATAAACACCACAAAGAATACTGGTCCTATATTTGGTAGCAATCATAAAAACTGATAAATACTCTCCTTATACTAAATCTTCAGACTATATCCATTGAATTCTATTTTTTTCTCTCCCTCAACTATGATCATAATAATGATGGTCACTCCTGGCAATTTTGATGTATGAATAATTGAAGGAGAGGATTTAAGAAAGAAAAATAAAGGTTTTAAAAATAAAAGAAGCTGCATCTATTTGCAATGGATGCATGAATGTAATTTGAGTCCAGGTATGGATTTTGCTATGAAGTCACAATGGGAACACTGATGATTCTGATTTTGCCTGAGATTGGACAAATTTATTTGCTGATTGCAAGATATAATTCTTTTATTGTTCTGTTTCTTTAACTCAAATTGTTTTGATGCATCATGACACATTTCATGCCATGCAGATCGATCTGGACAAGGACTTTCCCAAGATGTCAAGTTAAGCTGTAGAAATTTTAGTGATTGCTTCCACTTATCCTTATACTTAAGGACAGGTCTTTCTTTACCACAATATCCCTCTACTTGTTGGCCATACAAAAGAATTTTTGGAATGTGATCATCTTTCATTCAAACAACACTCCCTACCCACCTGCACTGAATTCTCAGCAGTATGCTTTTGATACTGGAGATAACACATTTTTCTAAGATTTTGATATTTGACATCTTATCTTGCCATTTCATGTTGCAGATATTGTGCAGACAGTACATGTGAAAGGTTTCACGTTTCTTTGTATGTCTGTAGTAGGGAGTCCATACTTCTGCCCCATACAAAAGGGTGCTCAAAAAACAAGATTTGTATACATTTATTTTAGTTTTCAAACTGACACCATGTTCATCCCACAAATGTTGGAGAAGTTTTCAAATGCCTTACATATTCTGACATTGATTTCATCATCAAGAGTACTCTTAAAGTTTACTGCACTTCCAAGATATTTAAATGACCTGACCCATTTGACTGGCTTATTGTCAATCATCACATTTGAATCTAGAGTCTGTTCTGTCCTGGACTGAATGCCCTTCCTAACACAAACCACTCAACACAATGAAGTACTGAGTGCATTTTATTGCATCAACTCTGGAGAGGTTCTCATGTTCTTGGCAACTGTAAAGGGTCCTCTTGACTTTACATTGTCTTCACTTTACAAAATGTAATAAATTGATATGAAGTTCTGGGCAAAAACATGAGTGGGTGTGTGAAAATTATATTTTCATTATATGTAACAAAGCAAAAGGGTAGTTGGTGGCTAGATTTAAAATATTTCGTCAAAAAATTCTTGTTTGTTAAGTTTCTTACTATTTGAAAAAGTTTGGACAAAGAAGGGATGAAGAATTTGTTAAGAAATATTGTATTTCAGAATATAATACTACCGGATACAGTTCTGATCCAGAGAAATGATAAAGAACTGTATAATCAAGAATTTTGTACTCTGACATCTGATACAATAGGGGTATAGTTATGCGCATAAGAAAAACTTTATTCTACATGTTCTTACATTAGTGAATGGAAAAATATTTTTAAATATTTGATATGGGCAGAATATTACAGAAACAATTATATATATTATAAAGCTTCATGGTGAGAATCAAAAACAAAAATCTTTAAATATAGAAATCTCAAACAAGAAATTTCATCTGTGTAATATAAACCAAACTTTTCTTCTCATCCTATGTTGTTGCCTGAATATTTTATATTTTAGGAAACTGAACAAAAGTTACTATCTACCATTTAAAAGAAGAAAAAAATAAAGCTTTATTTTTAACAGCTTTTGACTCATAATTCCAAGAGTTCAAATCTTTGTTCTATTTTAACCTTGGAGGATTTCTAGAACATTGGCATCATTACTTCTATAATGATAGAAACAGTTTAACAGATAACCATCTCATGTCTCAGATATACTCCACCTACATGAAGAGGTGAAACGATTTCCAGACTACATGAAATCAGTTCTACAAAATACCTCAAGTTTCAAGTGCTGCACAAAACATCAGAGATTGCAGTGATAAATACGTTGTACAAACATACCTTGTCAGAAGTATTGCAGCATCATGATGTTCATTGGCATCATCTTCAATATTTAGCTTGTATTGCCATTTACAAAATTGTTGTAATGTTTTTACTGCATTTGATGTAATTTCTAGATTTTCCTAAAATAAAAAAAATAATAAAAATTTAGAATTGTTTTCTGGATTCAATGTAAGTGACTGAAAAGTCAATTCTCACTGAAAAAAAACAAAAACCTTATATAGAGGTAGAAGCTGCTGTAGACAGCAGTTTCTTTTGAATGAGGTATGTTCTCAGCTTACCTGAGTATAAAAGAAGCTACTGTTCTGATAGAAATGTAAAGAAATTCTACTTAAGTTATAAGAAATTTACAATCAAACAGAAAACTATATAATAACATAGTAATGGGATGCAGTTAAGGCATAGGCTCCTTGTTGAAAGAATATTGTATAACAAGAAAATCACTAACAAATCAAGTGATTGAAGTGTGTAGTAAGTTGTTTGGAACAAAATACTTTTAATATAAGGTTTTTAGTATATTATTATGTTTAGATCTGAGAGGAAAGAAAGTAATTTCAATATCAACTAGAAGATGAGATTTAATGTTGCTCACATAGCAATAATGAAATTTTAAAATAGAAACCACAAATTTTAATATATAAACTTACAAACTGTATTTCATTGAAACTATATGCTATACTATATATGTATATGCATGTGTGTGTGCTCCTTATATTTATAATTGCTTTTTTCCAAGATTGCATGGATTGGACAGATCCTTGACAACATATTGTTCCATCAGTTATTGCTTTCCTTTTCCATCTGCTTTGTAAAGCTCAACATTCTGAGATCATCTCCCACCACCTCTGTCCACATCTTCCTTGATCTCACAATTCCACAGGGATCTCCTAGTATTTCTTTTATTCAGCAGTCATCATCCATATTCATGACATATCATTACCTGTATAATCTCCTATCTTGCACATCACCATCTTATACCCAATCTTTCCCACAGCCCATCTGTGCGTGATTGCTTAGCAAACTACATTGGATCATCCAGTAGTGCATGCTTATTTTATTTATTTCCAACCTTCACAGATCCTCTGTATTCAGTGCTCACATCTCACTACTATGGAGCATCACAGTTTGTATACATGCATTGTACAATCTACTCTTCACTCCCTAAGAGAGAATCTCTCTGTTGTGAACAGAGATAATAGCTTCCTGAACTTTTTCCGAACTGTTATTATTCTGGCTGCTATGTTTTCAGAGCACCCTCCTTCACTGCTGATTAAATCACTTAGGGAACAGGAGATCTCTACCATGGAACCTTCTAAGCACTGGAAAGAGTTTATTTTATCTCATAGTTCAGATAGAGCTTTCATTGGGGAATAGCCTTCAGTTGTATTTAATATGACCCTTTATTGAAGAACTACAACTTTAGAAACATGTTCTGCAGCATTCTGTTTATCAGCTATCCATACATCTACTGATAATCAAAATTTGTGTTAATATGCTTATTTTTATTCTTTGCAGGCACAGTATTTCTGAAAGGTTAAGTTCACTTTCCAATCAAGAGGTGTCCCAGGTTCAATTTCACTATGTGATGTGTTGGGCAAGCTCATTGGATGGATTGTATCAGTAATTCCAAGACTCAACCTTGTCTCATATTGTGTCATGCTGATCAAGATATAATTATATTAAGGATATGCATGTGCATGAATACTCAACCACATGCTGATTCAATGATCTGAGTAGCTCTGTTGATTGAACAACTGAAAATTGATGGTTGGAGATTCTGACTAAGATCCATTTGTTCTTTAAATAATATGGTTTTATTCATTATAATAACCTCCTGAAAAATCCATATTACTCTATCTCTAAAAGAAAGGCACTGACATTTTATATTTCAACCTCAAGTTACATACAAATTTTTTATTAATTCAATAAATATTTGTGAGTAAAAGTTTAAATAAAATAGTTAAAAGAATCAAAATATAGTAATCTGCATGTGAATGTGAAGGTGAAATGAACTTTTCAAATTAAAGGATTTATATCAAAATGTTAACAGCTTCCAAATAAATAAAATGGACTTACCTCATTACCTTTAAGGACTAAAAATTTGACAACAACTAAGTTAAGATAATTTTTTATAGATGGATGTTTATATATGTTAGTGACCTGAAAAATAGTCAAGAATAAAACAGATTTTAACAATTAATAAATGAAATTTAAAAAATATTAAACATTACCCCATAAAACATTACAATACAACTGTTACATGCATGTAGGATTTCTGTTTAGGTAAGTGTCTGTACGTGCAGTCTGTATGCAAATAATTACCCCAAGCAAATCTAAACCTGTTATTTTGGCTTTTTATAATCAGAATAAACATTATTTGATGTTTACTGGACTTAGTACTATTGAACTCTGGAAAAAGGAAGATGGAAAATGTGATCTTCTTGGCTTTTTAGAGGAAGTTAAATAATTTCAAATAAAAATTAATATAGGAAGAGAAAATTGTGCAATTAAGATCAGTGTCTTTGTCAAGGACATAAACAGTCAACTCTTTAGCAAGTATTTCAATGTTATAACAACTGCTCATTCTAATTCTATAATATAACTTTTATAATATTTATAGAAGTTCTTACCATGGCCAACAATGTGAATACATAATGTTCTAAGTCATCTCCATGGTACCTCCACATTTCTGGATCTGCTACAACCATCAATTCTATATATCTTTCTAAAGAGTCAGATCGTTTATGTCTACTGTGGTAATTATGGTTAGACGTACTTGAATTAAAATGCTCATGAGGTATACTGATGTTTCTTTCGGGGACTTTTACATGATCACCTGAAAATATATGATAAAAACAATAAAATATAAATAAAGAACACTTTTACTTCAGTTTTTCCATGTCATGCAGATCTGCAAATATAGATATTTATATGATTATTCATTTAAATGTTTCAGTGCAAGTCTGGGTGCCTTTCTCAGTTGGAACTGCTATTTTCTGTGAGGAGAATTACAACTTCTAGAGTAAAATGTTTTGACAATGAATGCTTTAGAATATTGGTTTCAAATTTTGGCACAAGGCCAGCAATTTCGGCGGAAGGGTTAAGTCGATTACATCAACCCCAGTGCTCAACTGGTACTTATTTTATCAACCCCAAAGGGATGAAAAGCAAAGTCAACCTCAGTAGAATAATGCTTTAGAATAGTGGTAGAATCATTAGGATGTCACATATGCCTATAGTATTTAGTTATGACCCATTCATTCTGAGTTCAAATCCTGCCAAAGTCAGCTTTGACTTTTATCCTTCTGGGTGGGGTTCAATAAAGTAAAGTACCAGTCAAGTGCTGGAACCGGTTCTTACATTGCAGCAAAGAAACAACCCTGATACATTATGTTTAAACAATTACAAGAAAGAAGTATTGATTAAGCAAATTAAGCAACAATTAAAATGATTGACTAAGAATTATGAACTAATTGGTTGTAAGTTCAAATCTACTGTAGGCATTTCCTTCTGTTTTGGAAAGATTATTGTATTCTATGCACTTAAGTTTATATAGCAGCAATGTATAGACAGCAACAATTCCAAATAAGTTATCAAATATAGAATAGCACACTGTAAAATAGGAAGATTTGTCACGTTCTCACTCAGTAGTACAGAAATCTAAATTCAGTATGAACCATAGAGATCTTTAGGTTTGTTAATATTATCTTCTAAATGAACAATAGGATTCTGTTGGACCTATACTTTCCAATGAAAAACTATTGATCACCAAGATCTCTCCTTCTCACCAGCTGTTCCTCACTTTTTAAATTTATGAGCAGCATCTTTTTAACAGAATGTTCTGACTGGCTTTCTCTCTAGATATATTGATTAGAAGTAGATGCAATTGTAGCAGGTCTTCACTTTGATTCAAACCCAGGATTTGTTTGCAATTAACAACCATAATTTTGGCAGATTGAATAATGTCATCAGCAAAAATTGAACCAATAAACAACTTCCAGATTTTTGAGTGACATGTCACCATAGATCTGTCAAATCACATTATTCTGAAGTGTTTAAAGAGGTAAGATGTGAAGAGAGTGACAGACGGTGTGAAAATTAGGAGCTAAGTGATATGAGCAGCAAGGCATAGTGTCAGGTAAATTCTTACATTTGGCAGAGTTTCCACAGTCACATCTGTCAAATACTGAACTGTAAAAAGAAGTAATCACTTTCACAAGAATATTCTGACTTCTCTCTTAATATATATACTACTACTATGAACAGAACTTTCCAACATTACTGTGTTATTTTTCTTTGGACAGTCATGTTCAGCACAAGCTGAATCAAAAATGAACAACTGCTCTTCTAATTCTTCTAACTTTCCATTCATCCCATTCTTCTTATTGTTAAACAACCCTTTTTAAAAAATATTCCTCCGAGGTGATTAATCTAGTAATCATATATATTTTGTTATACAAATGAAATCAATATCCCACAGGCACACAATGTTTTTTCTCTCTTTTCTTTTGTGAGTTGGAGTTACAATAAAGGTTACATAAACTTTCAAGACAGATGAAACCAGTTTGTATGATAATCATCTAAAGTTCCACACACACTTCTTAATCAGGTTTACAAATTTGGACACTACATTCTGATAAATGTTACAATAATTACAAACTTTTATTTTATTGAACACAAAATTGATTTTTTTAACTATAGGCTTTAGGTCCACACATTTATAGACAAAGAGAAATAAGATTATGCAAGGTTCAAAGGTTCAGGTCTTTTTAAGGTCATTAAGCAACATAATTGAAATGAAACATATATTTGAGAACTGGAAAGGAGGAAGCAGCTTGTCTCCCTAGGAGCCTACCTTTTTTGACAAGGAAAACTAACAACATAAAACATGTAAATTACTATCCACAGACATATGCCATAATCTGCCCTGTTGAAATAAAGTAATACACAAGACATGGTTAATTGTTTTGACATTTGTCTTGGAATGCTACATATTTAACACCAATAGCATCTGAAGAATCAAAGCCTAGATCAGTAAAGGAAAAATACAAATTCAAATGTGGAAATTATGGATTTATTTGTTAAAGAACTATTACGTAAAGAATTTTCATAAAAATATGGATTCCCTTCATGGAAAACTGTTTTCTGCTATTCTTGGGTTGAATAATAGCCAGATAAGCTGCTTATTTCTATTCCTAGAGTCCCTACCACAATGGATACCACAGTGGTATCAGTGCCATACATTCTGACCAATTAATTCTATCAGTAAATCACTGTAGTCTGAATGTTTATCATTTCATGTCTGTTTCTTTCATCAACACTATATTTTTCTAGCAAACAAGTTGAATTTTTCAAACCAAAATTTACAACCAAATCAGATTACAGAAGGAGCAGAATTCTGCTTTACACACAGCATATAACCTCTTATAACTTTTTTATCATTTGGAATTTTCAGAAAAATTTTGTGAATTTGTGTTCTGCACAAGGGAATTCATATGACTATACAAAAAAACTTTTTTTAGAATTTTTCAAATTTCTTTTCTTTTAAATCAGTTTAAAATATGGACAGCCAAAATTTTGGCTTAAATCTCAACAACAGACTATTAAATATGTTTAAGGGGAGAAAGATATTGAAAAACATCAAATCATTAAAGTGACAAACAAACAAGGATAGTATGAAGTGGTGCTAAAAATAATAACTAAATGCCCCTTAAATTACACAAAAAAATGTGTCTTTTGGTTTTTGCATAGCTGTATGAATCCCTGTGTGTAGAACACAAATTCCCAAAAGCTTTCTGAAAATTCCTTGAAATAAAAAAGTTGCGAGGGGTTATATGCCGTGCATAAAGCAGAATTCCAACACTGGATGATCAAAAATTCCATGTGAAATGCAGCAGGATTTGGAAAGAGAGGGATGATTCTCGAATGCTTACACTACATGTTTACACTATATACAAATGGTATATGTTTACACTATATACTATAGACTTGCATGCTGGAAAATACAGTATGTTCCTATTCACAGGATAAGAAATAGTTATAAACTTTTACATCTTAATGACAATATCTGATCAAATGAGCAAGATATTCCTGTCAGTATGTATTGTAATGTCCTTCAATATTGTAACTCTCAGGATTATGTTGGTATCATAAGAGTGGAATGTCAAATGAAATCTCTTATTGTATTCATTTATGTCCATTTACATTCTAAAAGTCAACTTTGTCCTTTAAGCCCCTGGAACTGAAAAGAATACACATCACTGCTTGTGAGTTCAAATCTGCTATAGACATACATCTTGTGTTTTTGAGAGAGATAAAGAAAGTCACTTTATTCGATATTATATCTCAGTTCATTTTGCTGCAGGAAATGGAACATCACTGATAGCCTGGAGTTTCATCCAGGTCGGTTTATCTCAAGCACTGGCACATAAAAGGCCCCTTAGAATTTAGGAAGCATTTATGAATATTTCACACATGCACGCATGCATACACACATGTACATGTACACGCTTGCACACACACACATACACACACAATCAACCATTCCCTACTGCAATTAATCTTGTTAACTTGGCAAAAATTAAAACTGCGAAATTTAGTAAGTTAAACCAACAAACAAGTCTCCACCCCCAAGATACAAACAAAAAAGATATCAACATGTGATAAATCACTTAATGCTGTAATAATTATTTTTATTAACATCATGAATATGATTTTTCTGTTTAATGCAAAACACTAAATTGTTAAGAAAATGCCTCACTTTGTGTTAATCCTCCTCCAACTTTATTATTATTATTATTACAAAATTGAAATTAAAACTGTAATTTAGTAAAAACAAAAGACGCAATTAATAAATTTTAGGTCAACTTTAGTTTTAGTTGTTAAGTGAAAAATAAACATAAACAGAATTGATGTATTCAAAAATTTGTTTAAAAAAAAATTTAAATAGACTTAATTAATGGAGTCAAGAGGAACTACAAGGTTTTCAAGTGAAAGAGTCTTCTAATGCCTCTTCAAGGGCTTATAGCACAGAGTACGATCATTATTGTAAGTGAATGAAACACTGATTAACTATAAATTGCTGCCACTACTTACTGCAGAGAGCTGTAACTATTTACCTATGGTCCCTATCTATAAATAAACAAGTCAATTAAAGGTATGTATGAGATTGCTAATTTTGCAGGAAATTTGTCTTCCTCAACAACCATCACATAAAAAAAAAAGGAAAAAAAAGAGGGACAGAGCATAGTGCATAATGAATTCCTAGATATATATTCTGTCTGAAAAACTATGAAATGTTCATGCCAGGGAAGCCTATGATTATGGATCTGCTCAATGACAGCTGACATTGAATTAACATACAGCAATTTGTAGCAACAAGATGTTTTACAAACAACTTGCACATGTAAGTGGTACCAGTCAAGAACTCTGCATACCGGAAGCCAGCAAGTGTATGGGGTCATCAGGAGAGAATGCGCACCATTTCGGGGCCTACCTCTCAAGGGCATCAATGTGCCACCCCCTCACTGATATGAGGCCCTGCTTGCTAGATCAACTGGTTATTGAATAAAGCTCAATATTCTTCTAGCCATTGCTCATTGTCTCTTTTTAACCAAATCCAGTGGCTAGCCTTCTCCACTGTAGTTTGGATATCGATCATGGTGATGTTTACGATGAGTTAGGCCTAACGATAACAAAAGTCTTCTCACACTGTGTCAAACAAACCCTCTACATCCAACTTCGATTGGAAAATGCTCCGCTTTCCAGCCTGCGTCTTCACATTCCTTGAGGAGGTTTACATAACAGTCAATCTTTCGAGCCTGAGTGGTGTCCATGTTTTATCTTAATGAGGAACCGTTAACTTGACTAGATTCACAACTTTCTTTCCTTCACATCACATTAAAATGTCCATTTTTTTTTTGTGACTGGGATGGGAAAGAGTCCCTGGCACCCTGGTAAATCTGTAGTCACCTCCCAATAGCCATTCCACTTTTCATCACTCACAAAAAGTTTGTTGTTGTTCTTCTTCTTGAAATGGATCCACTGACCTGAGTGTGACAAAGGTAATGAAATCTTTAGTTGGTACTTTCAGTGGTGTTTTTTCACTGTAGTTGAGATCAATTTGGTTCTTTATAGCATTGGAGATAACCTTAAGGACCAGGTTGTGTATCCATGTATACCTGTTTAATGCTATTCAGTTTGTAGCAACAAATAAATAACTAGATCGATGACAATTAAGTGTCTTCATTATGAACACACCACAGTGCTGATGATGGGATACAAACTCTAGACTCTTGGCCTGTATGTCAACATCCTGTTGATTTAGCCAGCTATCATTTTATAAATTACAGCAGTAGTGGATGTGAAAATAAAGCATAAAGTTGTAGAAAGAATAATTGGTTTAAATAATAGAGTAATTAAGTTTTATTATTTTTGGTTCTAAGTTCTCTCCTCCCAAATTTTACTTTGCTTTTCAAATTGAAATATATCAGAAATTTCATGTTAAAATATGTCCTAAACACCAGCTTAACAATGACTATGTTATTCAACTAAATTCTTCATTACTTTCAAATTTAACCAAAAAAGGAAAAAGGTAGTGTATTTTACCAGATGTTAAAATAATGATATCAGGGTTAATATAAAAGTACAATGAATGCTTGATTTACTTAATGGGCTGGGGTACTGACCAAACAGTAATGATTCTAACCATACTATTGGAGCCACAACTCTCCAGGTTCTAATTGTCCTGACTGATATAGATAGGTTCCACTACAAGTATTAAGATTAGTTGTTAGAGTTAAGAATGTTATTTAGTTTTAAAGACAAGTACTCTACTGAATAAATCAATTCCTTCATGCTAGTATGACAAATTAGTTACACCAAACTAGAATGCATGAACTCCATGAAAAAATGTTAAATTTTTCATTTATCTATGTCTAAAGTTAAGTCCAAATTCAATTTGTTTCACTGGTTAGTTTTGATTAGGCTATTTTACACTTTGTGTTGTTTAGCTCCAGCTCAGCCGTAATCAAGCAACTATGACCAAAAGAATTCTAGTTGTGACTATCCTCATCATTATTTATATACAGTGTATCTAGGACTATACTACCTAATGTAGTTAGTATTAAAAAGCTAATTAGGAATAATTATTAACAAAGCAGGATCACTCTCCCATTATGAAATTTATATTTGGTTTCTCTATGTTTTATATATTATAGGCGGATGAGTGGCTGTGTAGGCGTAGGAGTGGCTGTGTGGTAAGTAGCTTGCTAACCAACCACATGGTTCCGGGTTCAGTCCCACTGCGTGGCATCTTGGGCAAGTGTCTTCTACTATAGCCCCGGGCCGACCAATGCCTTGTGAGTGGATTTGGTAGACGGAAACTGAAAGAAGCCTGTCGTATATATGTATATATATATATATATGTGTGCGAGTGTATTTGTGTGTCTGTGTTTGTCCCCTAGCATTGCTTGTGTGTTTACGATGCTGGTGTGTTTACGTCCCCGTCACTTAGCGGTTCGGCAAAAGAGACCAATAGAATAAGTACTGGGCTTACAAAGAATAAGACTCGGGGTCGATTTGCTCGACTAAAGGTGGTGTTCCAGCATGGCCGCAGTCAAATGACTGAAACAAGTAAAAAAGTAAAGAGAATGAGTAAAGAGTATTAAACGAAGAACTGTAGGCTCTTCAAAAGGCCAACAGTTCATATTTGGCTATCATGCTGCATTGTGCCCTAATCAAAATACTTAACTCTTCATGCTTATCCCACCTAACTATAAATACAATCAGGTGTAGGTACAATTCCATATGAAGAATCAGTTGAATACTTATGATTAATACTGACATACAAAAAGGAAAGTCAATTTCAACATAATTTGAAAAAGTACCTATGAAGGACTAGACTAGATAGCATAAATATCTTGTCTAATTTGTTACCATTTGCACCAACTGCCACAACCTAATGCAAAAAATTAATATGAATATAATTACATGAGGCAGCATAATGGCATTATAGATGAGACAATATTACCATACATAAAGAAGTGAGCTGACAGAAACGTTAGCACATTGGGTAAAATGCTTAGCAGTATTTCATCTGTCTTTATGTTCTGAGTTCAAATTCCACCGAGGTTGACTTTGCCTTTCATCCTTTTGGGATCAATAAATTAAGTACCAGTTGCATACTGAGGTTGATCTAATCGACTGGCCCCTTCCCCAAAAATTTCGGGCTTTGTGCCTAGAGTAGAAAAGAATATTACCATACATGAGACAATTCCATGATTGGATGTAAAAATAGAAGAGATGTTAGTTGGTGTGTGCTGAGCTAAAGCAGAGATTAACCTTCTAGTTGAGGCCTTGTACTGGAGAAATAAAATTAAATTGCTTTTCTTCTTTGTCCAACAAAGAACACAACCTTAAAACATTAGTCTCTACTTTCACTTATGGTTTACAAGAATACCATTCCAATGTAGAGCTATTCTAGTGTCTATCTGAATATTATAGGAAATACCTTCTTCTAACACATAGCTTTATTTGTTTCTTACTCTGGCATGGATGTTTATTAGTGCAAGGGAAATGAGTAAGTAGCAATACTCCGACTTTTCCCAAGGGTTTTAGTGATGTAATTGGAATAAAGTTGTTAAACACTAGTATTAAAACCAGATTGTGAATTTGGCTCATCTTAAACTTTATAATGCTTGGTATGTAGTCCTTTATAGCAAAGAACACAAACAGACAAGTATCAAAATAGACTCATAATTATCTTTAAATATTTTCCATTGTATCATTTGTTTATGGAATAGTCACATTCCTATCTAATTCGTAAAGAAAAAAATACTTTCAAGACGTAATTAACAGGTGTGAATAGTTTATGGAAGGGATAGCTAGTTATAATGTGTAACCAATATCCCAATAGTCTGATAAGAGAATCACATAAAAAAAAAAGCATACTGAAAAACAGCATGGATATAAACACGTTTTTAGGATTAGACAGATAACAGTTTACAAAGTCTTTATCCAATGTTTTTGAAATAATATGGAGTTACCAGTAGAGTTACATTTACAAACTAATACCTTGAACCTTGAAAGAATATCATTTCTTTTTCTCTTCTTTTAAATGCAGTGTTGAATGTGGCATGGAAAATAAATGTTGTTAGCTTTAGCAGAGATGATGTGAATAACGAGGAGTTTTGTTACTTGTGGAGATACACTTTTGCTGATAATTTTAGACTAATTTTATGACTACATTATATAAAGAATCACAGCTGAATTAAGCCACCTTACCAATTTATGATTAAATGTTCTGGAACATTGACAGTCAAGTGTCTTGACTATGGAAAATGTTGATAGAATACAAAGTGCATTTGTATTTTACATCATGGTTTGAATTAGTACTTATTTTTTGGTTTAAAGGAAGAGAGCATTTGTAGGCTGGTTTTGAAAAGTATTCAGAAATGTTACATATACATTAAAATGCTTATGGTCTGTTAGATGTGTAGTTGCAAGGATGATGTGAACTGGAGTACTGATTACTGGTGTATTTCACTGTGAAGAAGGTCTATAGATGTGGTGCGGTTAGATGTAGCTGACTGAGATACAGATAGGAGTGTTTTAGATTTGTTATTTGTGGTAGAAGAATTGCAGGTTTAGAGAGAACCAAAATATTACTTGCAGGCTATCTGTTTTAAAATCTTATTTTGTCCAAAATCTATACCAATGAGTTTAGATATTTGTAATGTAAAGGATACAACAGAATCAGTGGCAGCTCGTGTATAGGCACTGCAGAACTGCAGCACTTGCTATTTCCACTCAATATTATTGATGACATTCAATATAATGAGTCCTTTCTTCTTTAATTCTTTCTTTATATTTGTACATTATATAATCCTTAAGCTTAATGTCAGTAGCCATCCCCTAATTTATAAAAATACAAAAATCCTTGTATAGAACTGTGTGCTTCACAGTTCCAGTGACGTGGTGTTTGGCTGTTGTGTGTATGCTCATGTATCTGAGATAGGAAGCTTCATACTAGGGAGAGAGAGCACTGCGTGAACGACAGTGCTGATCTCGGTGTCCCAGTGAAAGGTAGTGTTTCTTTTTTGACTCTGTGTGTGTTGTGCTTAAAAACGTGTTTATATTCTTGAATGGGATAAAGTGTAGAATTAGATTATTATCCTGCTTCCAGGTTCAGTGTTACTGCCAGGATTTGAAAAATAGGGCACATTTCTCCCCACCCTTATTTTATAATTTAGGGGGGATTTTTGAAAAACAAGGGGGATTTCATGGTGGTGTTCAGTGAACAAATTAAACACACTACCTGGTAGTGGCTAAAACGGGAACCGATAAAATTTATGTATAAATTTTCTTTTTATATGTTTGTTTCATTTTAAGCAAAAAAAAACCCAGCTAAAGACAGCTAAAAATTTTCTGAAGCAGCATCCCAAATAATTTTATCTACGAGCTGCCACCGAACTGAATGCTTTCATGCATTGCCTAGTTTAGGGGAAGACCTGACTTTAATTCAAATAATTATAGTATGGTCATAGTCAGGGATATGTAGAATGATATGATTGTAAGGGAAATGATATTATGTGTAGATTATGTGAGAACATTGCTAAGTCAAAAACAATAGATGACAGGGTAGTGTTGTGTGGAATTTCATTTAGAAAACAATAGATTTTCATAGCATTTTAGCTGTAAGGTTAGCACATGATTTGCAGATGATAGGTAGTCATTATTTGACACAATTAAACACTTTATTTTGCCTTGTTAATAAAAGCTGTAAATATTCTTTGCAAACTATTTTCATTCCAGCTATATTTTGGGCCATTGAGAGAAATTTAGTAAGGCAGAACCAGATTATTTTGCTACCTTCGAAGAGGGCTCCTGGCAAATTCAAGGATGCCAGTGAATTTATTTTATTTAAATAAATTTCTTTTTTATATATATAAGGGAACCTTGTTGGCTCTTTACTACAGATGGGGCTGTAGTAGCGGATACTTGCCCAAGGTACCATACAGTGGGAGTGAACCTGACACGATGTAGTAGGCAAATGATTGGTGTTGTTCAGCTCCAAGTCAGCTCTCATTGAGTAGACTTAAGATCAAAAGCATTAGACCTATAATATTCTGTCTTTTCAGTACAGCATATCTGATATAACATTATTCAATACTTACTTTGTTTTTAAAACAGTAGAGTGGAAATCTGAGGGAAATTTAACTTCTACTTCTAGCAAGTTGAATGGCTACATAGAAGCCTTCTCATTAGTTCAACATATTTAGGGTTATTATTTTTGATTTTCATTTTTGCCATCCTGGAGAACATTAAATCATTTTTGAAGCTTTAACAATTGAAGCAAGTACAACAGTTTTGTTCTCCCATGGTCATAGGGACCAATTTAGACCTTGCAAATTACAAAGTAATTATCAATAGTATTGATGCCATGAAAAACATCAAGACACCAAGGGCACTAGGAAGGGTAACCAGCTACATAAACCATGCCAAAGTAGACACTAGTGCATGATATAAAAAGTATCATAGGATTTGATAAAGGGTAGAATAAAAATAAATAACATAATTAAAACAAATAGTATGAAACAAACAAACACAAAAATTCTTAACTGTGTGTTTTATAATTAAAAGTAATATACAATGAACTAATTCAAATCAATACAGAATTTCCAATTTCACCTTTTTGCAATCATATAGTGAAGTTCTCTACCCATAACAGATTTAGCAAAACCTATTTCTTCACCAATCTGGTGTTAGGAATATAAATTAAGAAACTTATAAAATCATGACAGAAAGGTTAAACTTAAAAATAAACACTTCAAAATGGTCAGTTTTGTATCACAAAATCTGGGATGGTCTTAAGCAAATTGGTATAAAAATGGTTAAAAAAAAAAAGAATGAAACACTTTGGTGTGATATCTACTTTTCATACAAAACCATGCTTATCAAATCAAAAGAAACTTTTATTTCACTAATTTGTCTATACAGGATGTCTATAAAGGCTTTTTCCTGTATTAAGAATTTATTGCATTAAAATGGTGTGATTAATTTAAATGCAGTTAACTAATAAAGCTTCTTGGCTGGTTTATAAGTTTGCTTTCATAACAGAGTTGACTCAATTTTATACAAAATATCGCATTGCAATAACTCTTCTTTCTTGGAGAAAAGCTGTGACCTTGTGGATGAATTATTAACCCTCTTGACATACACACTAACTGAAGTGGTTTATGTAATGTAATGCTGCCTCTGGTCTACTGATGATTATGGTGGTGTTGGAAGATCCCAGTATAAAAATAAATGTTTATTGAAGTGTTTACATTTTGTAAAGATTTCAGATCTGGTATTCTTGTATTTCAGGACATAAGGCCCTTTTCAGCTATGCTGATATCACATTGTTTACTTCCATTCAGCTATGCATGTGAGCATGTATATGTGTAAATATGTGTGTGAGTATATGTAGATGTTGACAGAAACTGGACATATGTGCAAATATAGGTATGTAAGCACTCTGCATGAATGTGAGTATAATTGCTGCCTGTAAAACATATGCTAGTTATACAAATGTTTGAACCCACTATTTAGTCCTATATATGTAGAGCTGTAGCTGAACATGCTCATTGTATTCAAATGATCAAATGAGTGAACATTTATTCACTTTACAAGGCATTCTGCTTACTTTGACATAAAAGTATATATAGTAGATTGCTTTAAACCATTCAACTCAAATTAAAATTATGTCCTCTGAACAGTATCAACCTTGCTTTTGGTTGTAAATAAAAGATGAAATGCTAAAGAAAAGCTATTATATAAAGCTGTGAAACTGGCAGTACACCATGAATATTGAAATTGTATAAATATTTTCCAATATGTTATGTACTATAAGTAATACTGAGTGCTTTATTGTTTGTCCATGTCATCATCAACACCATATTTGTTTGTGTGCGTGTAGGTGTGTGTTTACATTTACACCACTTAACAACTGGTGTCCTTTGTTTTATGACTAATTACTAACTGGTTCACTCAGCAGATATTGATAAAATAGGTACTAAACTTTTTTCTTTAACTTGTTTCAGTTATAGTACTGTGGGCATGGTGGGGCACTGCTTTGAAGGGTTTAGTCAAACAAATCGAGCTCTGTACTTATTTTTTTAAAGCCTGGTGCTTATTTTGTTGGTCATTTTTGTAGAACTGCTAAGTTAAAGGGACATAAACAAACCAACACCAGTTGTCAAGCAGTGTTTGGTGTGGGGGCACAAACACAAACCTTAACGCACACACACACACACACACACATTACAAGATTCCATACAGTTTCCGTCTACTGAATTTACTACTAGTGTTATGTTATAGCACCTTGGTCATTTTCACGGCTATCATAATGATATCTGTTTTTCAGCTGTGTGGTAAGTAGCTTGCTTACCAACCACATGGTTCCAGGTTCATTCCCACTGCGTGGCACCTTGAGTAAGTGTCTTCTACTATAGCCTCAGGTGGACCAAAGCCTTGTGAGTGGATTTGGTAGATGGAAACTGAAAGAAGCCCGTCATATATATGTATATATGTATGTGTGTGTTTATGTGTTTGTGTTTGTCCCCCCCAACATCGCTTGACAACCGATGGTGGTGTGTTTACGTCCCCATAACTTAGCAGTTTGGCAATAGAGACCAATAGAATAAGTACTAGGCTTACAAAGAATAAGTCCTGGGGTCAATTTGCTCGACAAAAGGCAGTGCTCCAGCATGGCCACAGTCAAATGACTGAAACAAGTAAAAGAGTAAAAGAGTAAAGAGTAAAAGAGCTGCGCTAAACTATGACTGAAATTTAACACACTGCAGCTATTTCTTGACTTACTGCCACCCACACTTTGTGGTTCTGACTTTCATACCACTTACTAAATGCCACTTGAGAATGAGATCGTTTTCTTTTTCTCTCTCTCTTTTTTTTTTGTATTAGCAAAACACTCTATTGTCTTGACCCTACTGGGTCAGATTATCATTGTTTTAATGTTAATTTTACCATGTTTAGATAGGTCAGATGGAATTCACTGGAGCAAATTTTTTATGGCTTGACACTCTTCCTGTAAGAAATCCTCACCTGTTTCCAAATAACATATTTCTTCAAGGTCAGACATATTTTTCATGGAAGATTTGAAATGAATGACATCACTTATATGACAGCGACATTTGTTTACAACCATCATGTGACGTCGGTTATGTCTACAGAAGGCGGTGAGCTGGCAGAAATGTTAGCGTGCCAGGCGAAATGCTTAGCGGTATTTCGTCTGGCGCAACGTTGTGAGTTCAAATTCCGCTGAGGTCGACTTTGCCTTTCATCCTTTCGGGGTCGATAAATTAAGTACCAGTTATGCACTGGGGTCGATGTAATCGACTTAATACCTATGTCTGTCCTTGTTTGTCCCTTCTGTGTTTAGCCCCTTGTGGGTAATAAAGAAATAGGTTATGTCTACAGAATCCACTCACAAGACTTTGGTCAGCCTAGGGCTGGCTCACAGTGCTGCATAGTGGGACTGAACCCAAGACTACATGATTGGGAAGCAAGCTTCTCAACCATACAGCTACATCTGCACCTATGCACACACACACATACACACACGTGCATGCACACGCACACACACATACATCACTACAAGATACATAGCCTGGATAAGACGTTAGATATCTTTTTATTGAAAAGTCATATTTTCAAATTCTTGTTTTGGCATCATGTAGCAAGTAAGCTAACAGAAAACAGGAGTTTATATAAGGAAGAGCATAAAGCTGCAGAAATATCTTTCAACAATTCATCTACTTCAATGAAATTTTAAAGAGATTATGATTTTTTTTCTCTTATAGAAGAAAGATGGTTGAGCTATTAGAAACATAGTTTCTGTTGAACAGTAAGAAACCTGCCTTAGTTTAATTAAATAAAACCAGGTCATTTGAATGTCACAGGAAGTATGCTACGTCATGCTGTTATAATGAATAAACTCTTCAGATAATGAAAAATTCATATAGAAGACAGTAATTTGTAAGGTCAAGGGTTTTGCTCATTATTTTTACTGCTAACCGTTTTGAGAAAAGTGCAGGTGGCTAAGTTGATAGTTTGCGGGGCTACAAGCTGATGAATTGAGAGTTTGTATTTTATTATCAGAATTGCACTATATTCATACCTATTATTGAAAATAGGTACAGGACTAGCTAGGACCCTGCACAATTGTTAAATTTTTCATTAGTCTCTAGTACTGAATTTAGTGTTGGTTAACTAGGAAAGAGATTTTATTAAGATTGCTTACTCTAGATGTATTACATAAAGATTTTATTAAGATTGCTTACTCTAGATGTATTACATAAAGACAATAAAAACCCTTTTTATACTATTTTCTTTAAGTAGTTTAGAGTAGGTACCACAACAGAATTTACTTTTCATTAATATAATTTACATATATAATCACTTACTATGTGTATTTGAATGAATCAATGTTAATGAGCATGGTTGATGTAGTTGTTCTTCAACTGTTAAGTATAATTAATTCTAATATGAAAATGGATAAGCAATAAAAAATCATTTGGAAAAGGATATCACAAATATGTGATATTATTCATGAAAATATTCTTTCAGATGATATTATCCTTAGAAAAATATTCCTTACAGAGGTGATTCTGCTACAAACTTTACTATAAATTTTTAGAAAAAAAGCATCTTCCTGTTATGAGATATTAAACTTCTTTTATTACAGGATTAGTTCTTCAGTTCTTCAAAAGAAAAAAATCAACGTTCCTAGCTTCCATTCATTTTCATTATGTATCAGTAACACTGGTGAAATGTAGGACAGTAAGAAAGTGGAAGCTAGTTTAATCCCTCTTTCCTGCTATGACTTCATTTTTCTCATTGTCTGTTAATCTGTTGGACTTGGAAATGCTATAAACAAAACAAAACATTATGCTGAGTTAGTGACTCAGCACCCACCATGGGCTTATTATAATAATAATATGTTAACCCTGTTTGTTATGAAATTCAAGTAAAACATAAGATTGTATTCTTCACTCTTGAACATTCTATTCTCACTTTTACCAATGATCTTGGTGAAAAAGCATTTTCAATGAATTCTTAAAATATCTAGAAAGTATATTCCAAAACCTTTGAAATATGTGTTAGTATTGCTAACATTGTAAAAATATTATGAATATTTATGTTCCTAAGGCAGAAGAACAAATACAAAACTGAATAGAGGTGTCATTTTGTTGAAAAGATTTACCATAGCAGTAATATAAATATTTGATTCCTTACTGCCAGTTATAAAATCAGAAACTGGATTTAAAATAAATAATGTTCTAATTAGGAAATACTACTAAACTGTCAAAAACATATGGCAAGGGTTAATTGACATCTCGTACTCAAAGTAAAATCATAAATTTAGTCCAATTACCTTCATCCCTTTTGAACTATTTCCCCTATAGTAAGTGCAAATAGCTGACCTTTTTTTTTAAATAATATAAACTGAGGTAAAAAATAAATATAATAAAAGGTATATATGGTACAGCTTAGAGATTTAAATTATTTACATTAGTGCTTACATAACTCCACACAACATCTCTCTTGGCTCTTCTCAAATAGATTACAAATGTAATACATCCTAAGTTTTATACATAGATATCACATATCTGGTTCACTGGTTGGTATTTTGAACCTTGGCTCACTCTAATCTCACTGCTATATTACAAGGAAGAGGAGTCAGAAGGTTGATGCAAAACTTGGTAATTAACTAAAGCTGTTTGACCCATTCAGTATAATTAACCTATGACTAACTGGAATAGCTATTAAGAAAGTAAATTAACAACCTTGATGGAAAGATATATGGTGTAAAAATTTAACTTTTCAACACTTTAAGAGCAACTCACAAAATATCATATATCTAAATTATTTCACCTTAAATAAGATTTAAAATATTCACTTCTTGTACAAATGATGTGTATTTACAGGACACACAATATTTTTTGAAATCCTAATTGACCTGTTAATTCTACAAAACGCTCTCCATCTTGTGTTACATATCTAGCAGATCAGTGATGTCATTTCCTTTTAAACATAGCAAGTTAATAAATTGGAACAACTTACCATGTGTCTCACAGTAGGAATGGTTAGATTTCCAGTTGATTTTATCTTTAAATATTATATGTGCGAATGGAGTTGTTAAGTCAAGATCATTAGTACCTTGATTTAAATGCTGAATGTTATATTTTTTCCCATTAAAAATGAAGTTTCCAGTCTGAAATTATAACAAAATTTTCACAGAATAAAATATAAAAGTTAAGTAAACTAAAATAAAAGTAACATTAAAAGGCTTACAGCTCATTTACATCTTTTGTTAATGACCATACTGCTAGTATGTGCGTGTTGTGTTGTGTTGTGTTGTGTGTGTGTGTGTGTGTGTGTGTGTGTGTTGTGTGTGTGTGTGTGTGCATGTATATGCATGCATGTATATACCCTGCACATTCAAATACATGTGACAAAATCTCAGGGTTTTTTAAATGTAACAAATATTGTCATGTTTTTATAGCACTTTTAAAAGTCCATTTGAAAGATATGAACTTGTAGCAATCAGCAATGAATGAAAGCATTAGTAATAGTTGCTACTTAATCACAAGACCACATCGTCATCATATTGTTGGTAAGAGAACAAATCAATGTGAAAGTTATAGTCATCTAGTTATCATTTTCCGTCATTAATTTATTTCATGATAAATCAAATGTATTACTTATGTTATAGTTGTTTAACCCATTTGTCTATTCTGATGCAGGAGACATATGAACAAAGGCTTTAACCATCTCATCTTTTAATATACCAGAGATTACATCATCAAATGAATCCTTTTCTAATTAATACAATAAGATGTGATTTAAAGGAGATGTTTCTTTTTCCAGCAAGTTGGACAACTGTATAGAAACTCATTCATTGGTTCATTGCATCACTTACTTATTGAAGGAAATAAATTCAAAATACCTTAAAATCAACACTGAAGCAATGAGTATTGATCATCAAGCTGAAGACAGTATTGTACTAATATTATAAGCACAAATTATTAAATGCAATTTTTTTTTTATCAGCAACTTCCCAACTCAGTCAGGGAGTAACATCTAGCCTAGTCCCTCTGGTTTAATTCTCCCAACCAAAGGATTTTCAATTAAGATTTCTATGTGTATCACCAGTTTTTGAAATCCATTCAAAGGCAAAATTTACCAAAACTTATCTAAAACTTTACTGTGTTAAATGTTTGAGTGACATCACCCATCTTGCAAAGAAACAACAAGCAAAAATCTTCACTCTTGGGAAGACTTGAGATCAGTACTGTTAGATAAGAAACATTGGTTAGTTAGATAGTTGGCTTGTTACAGCTGTGAACTGTACCCTCTTATTGTACGGCTTATGGTCAGATTGACTGGGCCAGCAAAAGATTTTATCAAAGCTTTATACAGCAGAATCAATGTAACTGATTCTACTACAAGCCAGCTGACAATCCTAACAAATCACCCAGCAATGGCTATTGTTACTGTGTATAAGATCTGTTCGCTAAAACTAAATATTAAAGTCATGTTGTAATGTTTCAGTTGGTTAAGTATTGTACAAACAACAATAAGTTTTTGTCAATTTTTTAAATAATAATATATAAGTTTTGTAATGTCTGAAAAGTTTGGAATTTGTGAAAATGTAAAATGTACTTGAAATAAATTTGCTAAAATCATAAAATAAAACGTCAGTCAAAACATTTAATAGCAAAGCCTGATTTTTAACCCACACATACATATATCATGCATATAGTTAGACACATACACACACTGTTTTCTTTTAGTTTCTTTTCCAATATTTTTACATCAAACATTTCTATTTTGGTAAAGGTTCAGTGATTTTGCCAATTCAGACATTTTCTGGAATTACCATCACTTGTCTTTGATGTGGAGGAGCGATGATGTCTATATTCAGCTTGGTAGATGAAAGTAAATAGAATAATACAGCTGGTGACTGAATTTGAAATTATGACCTTTGGGTTGGTATTCTAACCCACTAACTATACTGCTGACATAAAACAGTTAATTATAGATAGATGAAGAGATATATGGTAAAAATAAACCCCAAAATTTAGCGGTTTAAAAGAAAAACAAAATTTAACAACTTTTTAATGAGCAAATTTGAATGACTTTTCAGTTATTTCTTTTGAAAAGTAAAAAAGTTCAAAGGTTGAAGAGGAGAGGAAGCGCAGTTACATGTAGCACCACATCTTGAAACTGAAGATTAATTAAGAACACATCAAATAATTAGATTAAAATTTTAATAATAATATTAAATTTCTTTAAAGCAATTAATGCTAAGTTGATTATATAAGTTAGTTAAAATAATTAGGGGAGTTAGTGTTAACTTATTTAATGCATAGAGCATTAAAAAAACTAATTGAAAATAAACGTGCATGTATGTGCATGCATGCGTGTGTGTGTGTGTGCATGTGTGCATGTGCATGTAGCATGTTTGTGTGTGTGCTTGTAGTATGTGTGGGGGGTGCAGAAGAAAGAAAATATTAGTTAATGATTAATATTGCTTTTGTTGTTGAAATAAAAAGGAGTCAATAACCATGTTGTCCTCTCTAGTTAGAAGACTTTCCCTTCTCTTAGATCATTTAATGTCCTTGGGAATGACACGAACATAATACTGGTTATTCCTACTATTAGTAGAATTAATTACTCACTGATAACAACATTGGCATAAAATGCATTTAAAAATGTTCACTTATTTTTTTTTACTCCAATATAAATTTGCTATCCTTAATAATAAATGGTTAATTTATCTCAAATCATAATCATCATCATTTGATGATGATGAAGATTTAAGATAAATAAGCCATTTATTATTAATTTAAGGATAGCAAGTTTATATTGATGTAAACAATAGAGTCTCAGACTAACTGCCTCATTTAATTTCAACCCTCTGCTCTCTAAATTCAAACCCTGCAAGGAGCAACCTTACTATTTATCATTCTGAGATTGCTAAAGCAAGTTCCATAATATACCACTCCCAAACACCAGTGCTTTGCTACAAAATGTCAAGCTTTACAAATAGCAGAATTTATTCAGAATACATCTTAACACTAACACAACGATCTTCTAAAATCACATTCTCAACCATCTAATCCACAAAAGCACATTTTTATCAGATATATAGTAAAAAAAGCCAGTATGATAATTGCTCTTCTGCAGTGCTAAGTTGTAAACTTTCAATAAATTATGAGAAAATGTACATCTACAATACAAGAATGAAGTAGATATCTTATCAGCTTTTGCTGCAGTTATCAAAGTCTCCAGACATAGAAATTAAGTTGTACAGTAAATTAGATGCTATATGGTTTGATTATCACATTGCCTCTTGTACAATCAAACACACTGATTTAAAAATGGAATATCAAGCAGACTAGATCTATAGGTCACTGTTAAGTATTTGATTGTTGCCACTGAGCTCAATGCATTTGAAAACAAGAATATTGTCTGAAGCTTGAAAGTACATGCATGTCTATGATTAAATGATGTTCGGTCAAAATGAGGAACAATACTAGCAGTTCTGTTTTATTAGAGGTAGACCCAGAAAGACATGGGATGAGATGGTTAAGCATGACCTTCGAATGTTGGGCCTCACAGAGGCAATGACGACAGACAGAGATATGCTGTAACTGCAAAGACCCGACAAATAACATGAGTTCGTGGCTATTTACTGCACCAGCAAATAACGTGAGTTCAAGGCTGTTTACTGCACCAGCTTCATATAGCAGACCCAGCCCACCCAAAGTACCTTGGATCACAGGACGACCGGCTGTGCTTACCTTGGATTGTAGGGCGACCTGCTGTGCTTGAGGAGACCTATTGAGTCAACTATTTCAACATCAAATAAAAATCAAATGGAAATTGTAGTTGTGATACCTGTGCCGGTGGCACGTAAAAAGCACCATCCAAATGTGGACGATGCCAGTGCTTCCTTGACTGGCTTCCGTACCGGTGGCACGTAAAAAGCACCAACCGATCGTGGCCGTTGCCAGCCTCCCCTGGCACCTGTGCGGATGGCACGTAAAAAGCACCCACTACATTCAGAGTGGTTGGTGTTAGGAAGGGCATCCAGCTGTAGAAACACTGCCAGATCAGACTGGAGCCTGATGCAGCCTCCTGGCTCCCAGACCCCGGTCGAACTATCCAACCCATGCTAGCATGGAAAACGGACGTTAAACAATGATGATGATGATGATGATACTGCTGTTCTATTTATTGTGTTCAATTTTCATTTGTTGCAATATATACAGGCATGTGGTTTGAATGTATTTAGCTAAGAGATGTTTAAAATGATACAGACATACCTACTATATATTGTTAACTCAGTCTTCTCTATAAATGGTTGGGTGTTGATTGATTTTTTATTTAGCCCAGTGGTAGACAAACCTTTGCTAATTCTAATTACTATTTAACATAAGCTGCAAGTCATGGGGAACCAAATTCAAGAAAAACAAAAAGAAAAAATTTTAAATTGAAAGCGCCAAAAGGTTAATAAATATAAAATGATGGCAAATTTATAACTAGCTAATAATCAGCCAAAGTTCTTGACAAGCAACTTTCTTAAATTTGTTCCCATTCATTTTTTCAAAAGTCTAGGAATTAACACAATGCTCTTATTTTCTCCACTTGCTCCCTTGTTTATTTTTTTTGTTTGTTATAGAAAATCTTCAACTTTTCCAGTCTTTCTATGTTATTCTTTGATATAACAATGTTTGCAACACTTCTGTGGATGGAGATCTGAATATGCTCCCTCTAAAATATATTTATAGTAATTAATGTTGATTAATACTATATGGGTTGCTTCCCTGGTGTGTGTTCTGTTCCTGTTGAACAAATACAAATTCTTTTCTACTCTAGGCACAAGGCCTGAAATTTTGGGGGAGGGGGCCAGTCAATTAGATTGTCCCCAACTGGTAATTAATTTATCGACCCTGAAAGGATGAAAGGCAAAGTCGACCTCTGAGGAATTTGAACTCAGAACATAAAGAGAGACAAAATACTGCTAAGCATTTTGCCTGGCATGCTAATGTTTCTTCCAGCTCACTGCATTATGAACAAATACAAATTATTTATGCTAAATCTTCATCATGGGGGAAAAAACAAACATGCAAATGGGTTTATTGTTAATGCATCAAATATGCAGAAAGGACAAGAAAATAAGATCCTGCTCACAAAGAAAAACAGGTTAAGATTATTCATGCCAGTCAAACTGTGCCTTTTACATTATTGCCTAAAAAATTGTAACTTACAATGAGTGAGATAATGAGAAAAATGTTATTTCTATAACCCAAACAAACTATTGCAAAGAACAGCTTTGATGACAGTAATTATTAGGATAACACAAAAGTACCTATAGTCTCTACACAGCCTGTTTCTTCCAAATTTGAAAACATTTCAAGTGAAGAAAATATTGATGAAGTGATTGTGACTTATGAATCTCCCATGGTTCTAATGAATATTCCTAGTCTAGGAGAAAAACTGAAAAATCAGTTAGATGTACATTTACAGTGGATCTCAACTGTTGTCTAAAATGAAATTATTGATATGACTGATGTTATTTTTTAGGTAGTGTCACATAACCGGCCCATTTAAAAGTACCCTTCAATTGTCGGGCAATATGCTGTGCTTGAGAAGACCTGTTGAGTCAAGTGAAATCATAGTCATGGTTGATGCCAGCACCACCTGACTGGCACCTATGCTGGTAGTATGTAAAAAGTACCATTTGAGTGTGACAGATAACAGTGCTGGTGGCATGTAAAAAGCACCATTCAAGCCTGGTCGATGCCAGTGCTGCCTGACTGGCCCTCATGCCAGCGGCATGCAAAAAGCACCCACTACACTCTTGGAATGGTTGATGTTAGGAAGGGTATCCAGCTGTAGAAACCTTGCCAGATCAGATTGAAGCCTGGTGCAGCCTCCTGGCTTGCAAGTCCTCAGTCAAACTGTCCAATCCATGCCAGCATGTAAAGTGGACGTTAAACGATGATGATGATGTAGTGTAGCAAAAAGTGTTCAGGAAGAATATTCCATTATCTTAAATGAAACAGCAGGATTAAGCAAGTTGTAATATATATCAAATCAATCTGAGATATAGTGCATCTGAAGGAAAAATCAGGGTGTCTTTCATTGAACTATATATACCTCCTATTTCTGAAGAAAGTGTACTCCATGAATTAGTCAAAATTGTACTCAGAAAGCTGGAGAATAATCTGGATGCATGATAAAATTGTGAAAAATGTTTTGATGGCAAAACAAATATGAGTGGTATTCATAAAATAAAGGACTGTCCTCTGCTTGCCATTTGTGTCCATTTTTATGAGCACCTAAATCTTGCTATATAAGATACAATGGCAGATACTGAACCTCTCTGCAATATCACAGGAACTACTTAAAGCATCTACACTGTAGATTCTACAGCTTTCTGGAGGCCAGTCTAAATGACATGTACACTTTGAAAATACCATGGTTGACAGTGACAAATCTCAAGGTGTTACAAAGTGGTCTTGTAGATATGAAGAAGTAAAAGCCGTGACTTGACAAATGATCAAGACCTCTTCTCCTGATATAGATTGTTGTGTATTATTGAATGCCAGATGTGATTTTGATTTCTTAATTGGTTTGGTTGTGCTAAAAATAACAATCTTAAACACAAACAGCTTCAATAAATACCTTCAGGGAAAGACTATAGATGTTATAACAGTTACATGCCAATCAAGAAAATTTTTACTAACTGCAAACATGAAGAAAACTTTATAAGTGGGTGGAGACATACCAAAATGTTAGAGGAAAATATCAAAGAAATCATCCAAAATACATTCAAGGAAGCAAGAGTTCCACAGAGAAAAAGGATGCTTTATTAACTACAGGTTCTGGTTGGTAAATCAGTAACAGAAGTGTCATTTGATAAAACTGCCAAAGACTGCTATTGCATATTTACCTATCATTTCAGTTTGGGTAAGATTAGTTGGGAAATGGAGTACTAAAATGATTTAACCCTTTAACAATTAGATTTCTCAGTCAAATGTAATCCTTATTTATTCTCATTGTTTTTAATTAATCATAGACTATCACATAGCTTCAATGTTTATTTTTAGAATGACATTGTAGGGTAGGTATGAGGGGCCAAATCTAGCTGTTTTAAATACAAAACGAGTAGAATATTTGGGCCAGATATGGCCAGTTTATATGCTAAAGGGTTAATGATTAAATCCAAGAGGAATTTTGAGCATTTGGTTATATTATCTAAAATGTTGATGCATCAGGTGACTCAGAACAATTAATTACGCTATGACACTGATCTTGATTTAAGGCAATCTACGACAAGGTTGGATATGAAATATTTATCCATCAAATTCACAAATAACTGTATTGTTGAAATTATTTACAAGAACAATCTTTATAGTAAACTGCCAGTTCAGATCAAAATTACTGGTATCTTGGCGACTGATCCTGCTATACTGTTTTTTACAGAGGGCTCCCTGAACAAATGTAAGCAAATGAAAACACATTTAAGGAGTTCAAAAGGTCAAATGCAACTAAACATTGAGAAAGTACGAAATATTGAATGAAAGAATGCCAATGTGCCTGCTGATGATTGATATTTTTGCAGCTAAAAAGGATAGGAAACAATATTTCTTTTAAGTTTCACATTGTGATTTTGCTATGTATTGTCAATTGTCTTTTACTAGAAATTAATATTTGTGCTTTTATCTGCATAAAGATTTCCAACAAATCATCTCCTAAGACCAGCCATCTTAACCAAAGAACCCCATATATCCACATATTTTACAATATGTGATAAACACAAACTTTCACAAAAAGACTGATGGGGCCATAACCCACCCACCCACCATCCATCCATCCATCTTCTCTACAATCTATTTGTGGGAGGCTCATGGGGAGTGGGGTAGAGACTACAGGTATCTCCTTCATAGGGTCCTATAATCATTAGCAACCATCATTAGATTTTCTGGCAGGATTCTCAAGCATGACCAACTGATACTATGGATATTATCTAACCATCTCATTCTCGATCTATACCTAGGTCTCTAGCTGGATGGCTTAGCTTGAAGAATTTGCCTTGTGATTCTTTCCCATGACATCGTAATCACATGTCCATAGTACTGAAGCTATGATCTCTCAATGCAGAGAAGCACTGGCTCTGTTTGATCTCTGAGCCATGTACCTTGTTGAGGAACCCTATTTCAGCTGCATGTCTTTGCAATCATAATCTTTTGGCCATTACCCAACATCCATGACCATAGGTGAAGATAAGCATGAAATCTGAATTGGAGATAGTGAATATGGCCTTTTTTACTAACATCTCTTCTAAGGAGACTTGTTTCAATATTGTTTCTAGACTAATTCAAACATTATTTGCACACAGATTGAAATTTAAATCAAGTCAAGTTAAGACTTTTTAAAACTATTATAATTCATTATACCCTTGTTATTCTACAATAGTTAAAATTCAAAAATTTTTAATGAAAATTTGGGTATAAATAGCAAACTTATAAGAAACCCAACTAAAAGCCATTTTAAAACAACATTAAGTAACAAGGCATTTCCAGTAAAATGTATATAGAATAACCAATGTTATTCTTCATAAAAATTTCCTTGCTAACAATTTTAGTTCATCCAAAAATTTCAAGTGGTAAACTTCACTTTTACTTGATAGTTACATCAACAAAACACTGCTTATAGCATCTGTTCCCCTTAATATTTAGTCAACTTGCATAGAATAACATCTTAATCTGAATACAGATTTTACCACTGATTTGTGTTTATCCATTTGTAAACTGGATTAGTATATATTACAGTAAACTTTACTTACATTATGTACAACTAACTACACTGGTGTAAAAATTTCTCAAATTTCAGTGGTCTTACATTTTTCTACTACACACACATACACACACAGAGGCTTTGCATATTTTCTAAATTGGTACAAAACATGAACTGGTCCAACTAGACAGCTAAGTCAGCTTCTGTAATACAAGAATTCAAAATTAAATCATATTTTTGAATTGGCAGTTAAATTATACCCCAGGCCAGAAGTGAAAATCCAGCAGCCTTTTGAAGGACTAAATAGAGCACTGTGAAAGAAGTAGAATATTTGAATGAAAAATCATTATTCTAAAATATTATTTTGTTGATCTAAATTTATTTACAAGTTTTAGAAACACCATTTTATATTTATTTAATTTAGTATTTAGACATCTAGCAGCTGACTTTGTAAAGACTCACAAGATTATCTATTATCTTTTCAATAATAACTTTGCCCACATTTTGAATTCAACATCTTTACCACTCATGAACAGGCTTAGAAAAATCAAAATAACAGCAAATCCTAAAACTTTAGGAAATATTCTTTCATGCTTAGGATTGTTGAGGCATCAAATAAACTATTCACATTGGCTGGTAACTGTCAAGACACTACTTACTTCAAAAGTTCCATGCTTCTTGAAATTTGCCAACACTATTCCAGTACCCTTTTCTCTTTATGGCTCATTTACTGTTCTCTTTTCAATCTTTTTTGTGTGTTATTCTGTGTACTGTGCATGCACTTTTAGCTTTCATTGTTATCTTTCTTTACTTAGCTGCTTTCTGTCCCCTCTTTTACCCTTTCCTGGTGAGTTGTACATTTAAGCACTGCATACATTAAACTCATTACCATAACTCTGTTTAAGCCAGTGAGCCGACAGAGTCATTAGCATGCTGGACAAAATGCCACTAAGCATTTTATCTGTGTTTATGTTCTTAGTTCAAATTCCATTGAAGTCAGCTTTGCCTTTCATCCTTTCAGAGTTGATAAAGGAAGTACTAGTTAAGCACTGGGTGGAGTCAATATAATTGACTTACTCCTCCCTGCAAAATTACTAGCCTTGTGCCAAAATAAGAATGGATAATAATATTATATTTAAATTACAGAAATTTGTGCAGGTCGTTTGGCAAAAGCTGAACACTCATACATCATCCTTGATGTGAGAGTCCAATATATATATATATCTCGCCTGGCCCTTGTGCCGGTGGCACATAAAAAGCACCATCCGATCGTGGCCGTTTGCCAGACTCATCTGGCACCTGTGCCGGTGACATGTAAAAAGCACCCTCTACACTCATGGAGTGGTTGGCGTTAGGAAGGGCATCCAGCCATAGAAACATTGCCAGATCAGACTGGACCTGGTGCAGCCTTCTGGCTTCCCAGAACCCAGTTGAACTGTCCAACCCATGCTAACATGGAAAGCGGACGCTAAACGATGATGATGATGATGATGATGATGATATATAATGTCAAAAAGAGGGTGAAAAAATTGGATATTAATTTAATAACATCAATTTAAAAACCAGTGGCCCAGCGTATAAAGACTGAGATTCAGTAAATATTATTAATACACAACTATGAGAGAGAATCCACTATGTGGATGCTCTTACGCTAGATATAGATCCACAAAGGGATTCAACCACTAAGAATTGTTCTCAAGAAATAATTATTGGCTTGCTGAATTATTTCTTGAGAACAATTCTTAGTGGTTGAGTCCCTTTGCGGATCTATATCTAGCGTAAGAGCGTCCACATAGTGGATTCTCTCTCATAGTTGTGTATATATATATATAACTATAAATATAAATATAAATATAAATATAAAAGAGAGTTTGTGTGTATGTGTACATATGTTCCATATGCATTCAAAAACTGAGTTGCCGATTTTGACATATGGGGTGTCAGAAGATTCAATAATCTTTCAGCTACCAAATAAACTTTATTTTCATTTACATATTTCCTGCATTATCACAGCAACCAGCTATAGTTATTTGAAAGACATTGCTTTACAACGAACAGGTTTCACACTTTCAATGACCAGGTTTCACACTTCCAATCTGAATCAAAATTACAAAGTGTTGCATTACGAGAATAACGATGTGTAAATAATAAAAGTAATGTTTCTCTGAATTAGTCACATCTATACTATAATGAAGAAAGCTGCTTATCATCTATTTATATATATAAAGGCTATCAAGTAAATTATGTTTATGGCACAACAACTCTTTTCTACTACTAAAATAACCTCAGAAACATGGGTCGGATTGCACAATTTTGAAGTCCTTTTTGGTCAATATTTCAATTTGCTTCTAATGTTTCACTGTCATCTGATGTTCCATGCATGCATAGAATTCTACTCAGACAAACATTTATGAAAATGCACGCATAAATATTGTATAAAAGTAAGACACAACCAAAAAAAAAATCATTAAGACATCCATTTCTCTGTATGTTATGAGGAAATACAGTCACTCACTCTCTCTCTCTCACATGCACATGTACACATACATCCAAAAAATGATGTATGCATATGCATTTATGTATGCGTGTATGAAAGGTAATGTGTGTGTGTGAAAGAGAGAGAGAGAGAGAGAGCGAGTGAGTACCACTTACACATACATGATACCTTCACTCTTCTCTCTCTCTCTCATGCACACACACACCCACACATCTTTCATTTTCTGCTCTCACTTCAAAGCAAATGTCACCTTTTCACTTTCTCCTCTCTTTCAGTTTCTGCTCTCACTTCAAAGCAAATGTTGCCTTTTTACTTTCTCTTCTCTTCGAAGCATAAAGAAATAAAAAATTTTTATGGAAATTAACGAACAATCATATGATCCCATATGATCGACCATATGACTGAGTTGACAACTTTGCTAATTCAAGCAAAAGAATGCCATAAAATAATTTCCTTTGGCATGCATGCACACACACACACACACACACACACACACACACACACACACAGAATTACAGCTGAAATCCAATTGAAATCACCTTTTTCTATTCTGTAATTTGTGTTTGTGATAAGCATATTTCAAAAACCTGATCTTTGATACAAACTTAAAAGGAAGTTTTCCCAGAAATCCTCTCCTTTACCTGTTGTTTCTAGCATGTCCGAGGTGACATTTGCACACCCACCTTATTCTTTTCCTAAATTTCTTCCGATTCCTATGTTTTCAATACAGGAGATTAGAATTTTGCTCAAAAAATGCATTCTCAATATTTGAATTTTCTTCCTCCTCACCCCAATTTCTTCATTTATTTATTTATTTTATTTCCAAATTTTTTTCTTGGTAATCCACAGAAAAAAAAACAAAACAAAACACTAAAAAGAAACACTAAAATCTCCTTCCCAAACATCCACCCATCATCTCACCACTTTCAAAAAGTTACAAACTCCCAATGTTTCACTTTTAGCTTTCTGGAAAGCAGGGAAGTTTTTTTAGAAATAACATCATTTACCTGTTGTTTCTAGCATGTTGGGTTTTCTGGTGGTGGTCTGGTATTTTTACATCTGTTATTTCAGTACAATTCTATACATGCATGAAACATCAGATGAAAGTGAAACATTGGGAGGTTCTAGCTCTTTGAAAGCAGGTGGATGATGGGTGGGTGAGGTGGAGGAAGGAGCAATGAGTGTTTCTTTAATAAAAATTAAACTTTAAAAAAAAAATATATATTTCCCAGGTTCGTAATCTCTGTATTTTTTCAATATGGATAAAAAATCAAAACTGAAAAAGTTAGACATGACGGGGGAAAATTAAAATTTTGAAAACACGATTTGATTGTATTAATCCACTTTTATACAATGAAACGATACATAGTTTGTGATGCAAATCCATGCAAACTGTACCCCATTCACCTTCACTTTTAAACATATAATAACTTCCATTATGCCAGTAATCCACTTCACTATATATCAGCTGTGCTGATTCTGCCCATAAGAAAGGAACCAATAATACAATGTGGCTGTAGGTCATAACACTTGGGCAACAGTAGGATGCATTGCTAGTATTATATATATGTGTATGTGTGTGTGTGTATATGTGTGTGTGTGTGTGTGTGTGTGTGTGTGTGTGTGTGTGTGTGTGTGTGTGTGTGTGTGTGTGTGTGTGTGTGTGGTGTGTGTGTGTGTGCATATGTATATATATATATATATATGCATGTGTGTGTATATATATATATATATATATAAGAATTTTTTGCGTAATGAGATAAAGAAACCAAGGGTGTGTAGATATTAGAACATTTATAGATAGAAGGTCTTACAGCTGTTTCCAGGATATTTATTAATTATATCCTTCTCTTATAACCTCAACTATATACCTATCTATCTCTCTCTCTCTATAT